>NC_138772.1:15097985-15368855 GCF_965119305.1 Pelophylax lessonae
CGGTGTCCTCTTGTGGTAGTTTTTCTTCTTTTAAATATGCTCTCCTCCTTTACCGAGTTGATTCCCTTTATGTATTTAAAAGTTTCTATCATATCCCCTCTGTCTCTTCTTTCTTCCAAGCTATACATGTTAAGGTCCTTTAACCTTTCCTGGTAAGTTTTTTCCTGCAATCCATGTACTAGTTTAGTAGCTCTTCTCTGAACTCTCTCTAGAGTATCTATATCCTTCTGGAGATATGGCCTCCAGTACTGCGCACGACTGTCCCGTCCCACTACACACCTTGGCTCTATGAATGTTGCAATTAGGAGGGCAGCTGCCGAGCTCCACCCGTCCAGCGTACCTCTGCTACCTCACTTCCAGTAACAGAATGGGGTCCCGCCGTGCATGTTGCGCCCACCTCATGCGCGCACTTGTTAGCTCCTTCACTCTGGTACCATGTGACCAGGCCACGGATCTCCGTAACGTGGGTTGGGTTCCGCTTGCTACTGGAAGCCGACAGCTGGGGAGGGAGCCAGAACATTCACCCCCCCTGGCTACCGGAGGACCCCTCACCTATACCAGGTACTACGTCTTACGACTGCCTGCAGTGTACCTTGCTCTCTTCCTGGGTTACCCATAGCAACGGCTTTACTCCTCCTGCTTGACTTGCCCAGTAGACCTTTTTCTTGTGTAGCTTTGCTTCATAGCCCACATGTGCCTTACTTACTCACCCAAGTTCTTTTGAATAGGCCAGGAGGACAAACATGCGCCCCTTTAAATGACTTCAGACCAGGCTTAGAACACTTGACGCAACATTCCTGAGAAGTCTTGGGCATTGCAGTTCAACGTGAACAATGGTCACATCCTGACCCTAACTACCACTGCTTGGCTGCCCAGGCCTACCTCTACAAGGTAGTAGTCCATATTGGCGTCCTGCAAGTGCTGGCTGATCCCCCCCGAACCCAGGCCTCCCCTGTATTTAGATTGCCGGTGGGTAGGCTGGATCCAAAAAGCCCGGGAACGGCAGCGCACACATTAACTCTTTCCCTACCAGCCTGGAGCAGCCACTAACTCAAAGCGTACTCCTGTAGGCAACCTGCCTACACTCTGACCTCTGCAGGGCGCAGGTTTCATGGCCCGTCGGCTGCTCTGTCGCTTCTCGCTGGCTTCGGCAGTCCGCCTGCGTGCTTCTCGCGCGGTCCCCCAGCCTGGGGAACGCAGCGGAATGTGTTGGCGCGAAGAGACTGAAGAGCAGGAGTGATAGAGCCAAAGCGGCTCAGCAGAGAGCGCTAGCGAATGGCTGGGCCGCGCAGCCTGGGTGGGATGTAGGATAGGGCTAGCTAGGTGGGGGTGGCCTCTCGGCGTGGCTTAGTTGCCGTAGGGGACTGGATGCGTGGCAAGCGTTCCTGAGGGGAAGAGAGAGAGAAAGCGTCAATTTCAAAGGAGGGGGCGTAAAAGGGAAGCAGGCGAAGAAAAGTGGGAGCTGGACTGGTGATTTTGGAGGAGCTAGGTGTGCAGGAGGGCCTGCAGAGTGCTGAGGAAAAAAAAAGAATGTAAAAAAGGCAGAGAGGAGAGTGACCCCTGCTGGAGGAAAAAAGCAAAAGCCTACAGCACCTGGTATTCCCAGGCGGTCTCCCATCCAAGTACTAACCAGGCCCGACCCTGCTTAGCTTCCAAGATCAGACGAGATCGGGCGCATTCAGGGTGGTGTGGCCGTAGGCAGTACTCAGGCTCTCCCTCAACCTTCTTATACTTGTCACCGGCACCCTGGCCCCGCCTTTCCATCACTTTACTACACTCAGCTGTGCTTTTTCACAAGCAACGCCACACACTCGTCTCTCCTCTCTCCCCTCTCTCTCTCTCTCTCTCTCTCTTCCTCTGGCTGGCTCTCTCGCTCTCCTCAACCCCTGCCTCATGCTGCTTTGCTCCCTCTTTAACCTCTTCCTGCCTGCACCTTCTCAAACACATTCTCAGCCTGGCCTCCAAGGCTCCTCTCTGCCTTCCCCTGGCCTGACTTTAAGCCTAAAGCTGACAGGGCTCAACACCACAGGAGCAGCAGGGCGCAAGCTTTCTAGACAGCAGCAGAGCCCACCAGGAAGGCCAGGCCTTCGCTCGCCTGACAGCCAGACTTCTCCGGGCACCAGCTAGTGCTCCCGCCTATCTGCCCCGACGCAAAAAATAAAAAAAAAAAAAAGACAGGGACCCTGGTTGCACCAGGGCCTACAAACGCCAGTCCCCTGCCTGCTCGGCCTCAGTCTTTTGGGTGGCGTAGTGGCCGCTCCCCCCTTCCCTGCGTGCACCACAAGGCCCTGCCGCTCGAGGCCCCACCTCTTGCCGCAGGTCTCGCGCTCTTGTTGGGTGGGGTGCAACTCATCCTGCGCGCAGGGGTGCCTTTCGCCGTCCACCCACTCACCATTGCCCGGGACCAGGCGGAGACTGCGGTCATGTCAAAGTCCTACGTTAGGTGGGTTCCCCTGACCTAGAGATGAGCCATAACACTGTGTGCAGCACCCAAGGGACAGGGTCCCTCTGAAAACGACTTAGAAACATAGAATGTGTCGGCAGATAAGAACCATTTGGCCCATCTAGTCTGCCCAATATATCTGAATCCTTTGAATAGTCCCTGGCCCTATCTTATATGAAGGATAGCCTTATGCCTATCCCATGCATGCTTAAACTCCTTCACTGTATTTGCAGCTACCACTTCTGCAGGAAGGTTATTCCATGCATCCACTACTCTCTCAGTAAAGTAATACTTCCTCATATTACTTTTAAACCTTTGCCCCTCTAGTTTAAAACGGTGTCCTCTTGTGGTAGTTTTTCTTCTTTTAAATATGCTCTCCTCCTTTACCGAGTTGATTCCCTTTATGTATTTAAAAGTTTCTATCATATCCCCTCTGTCTCTTCTTTCTTCCAAGCTATACATGTTAAGGTCCTTTAACCTTTCCTGGTAAGTTTTTTCCTGCAATCCATGTACTAGTTTAGTAGCTCTTCTCTGAACTCTCTCTAGAGTATCTATATCCTTCTGGAGATATGGCCTCCAGTACTGCGCACGACTGTCCCGTCCCACTACACACCTTGGCTCTATGAATGTTGCAATTAGGAGGGCAGCTGCCGAGCTCCACCCGTCCAGCGTACCTCTGCTACCTCACTTCCAGTAACAGAATGGGGTCCCGCCGTGCATGTTGCGCCCACCTCATGCGCGCACTTGTTAGCTCCTTCACTCTGGTACCATGTGACCAGGCCACGGATCTCCGTAACGTGGGTTGGGTTCCGCTTGCTACTGGAAGCCGACAGCTGGGGAGGGAGCCAGAACATTCACCCCCCCTGGCTACCGGAGGACCCCTCACCTATACCAGGTACTACGTCTTACGACTGCCTGCAGTGTACCTTGCTCTCTTCCTGGGTTACCCATAGCAACGGCTTTACTCCTCCTGCTTGACTTGCCCAGTAGACCTTTTTCTTGTGTAGCTTTGCTTCATAGCCCACATGTGCCTTACTTACTCACCCAAGTTCTTTTGAATAGGCCAGGAGGACAAACATGCGCCCCTTTAAATGACTTCAGACCAGGCTTAGAACACTTGACGCAACATTCCTGAGAAGTCTTGGGCATTGCAGTTCAACGTGAACAATGGTCACATCCTGACCCTAACTACCACTGCTTGGCTGCCCAGGCCTACCTCTACAAGGTAGTAGTCCATATTGGCGTCCTGCAAGTGCTGGCTGATCCCCCCCGAACCCAGGCCTCCCCTGTATTTAGATTGCCGGTGGGTAGGCTGGATCCAAAAAGCCCGGGAACGGCAGCGCACACATTAACTCTTTCCCTACCAGCCTGGAGCAGCCACTAACTCAAAGCGTACTCCTGTAGGCAACCTGCCTACACTCTGACCTCTGCAGGGCGCAGGTTTCATGGCCCGTCGGCTGCTCTGTCGCTTCTCGCTGGCTTCGGCAGTCCGCCTGCGTGCTTCTCGCGCGGTCCCCCAGCCTGGGGAACGCAGCGGAATGTGTTGGCGCGAAGAGACTGAAGAGCAGGAGTGATAGAGCCAAAGCGGCTCAGCAGAGAGCGCTAGCGAATGGCTGGGCCGCGCAGCCTGGGTGGGATGTAGGATAGGGCTAGCTAGGTGGGGGTGGCCTCTCGGCGTGGCTTAGTTGCCGTAGGGGACTGGATGCGTGGCAAGCGTTCCTGAGGGGAAGAGAGAGAGAAAGCGTCAATTTCAAAGGAGGGGGCGTAAAAGGGAAGCAGGCGAAGAAAAGTGGGAGCTGGACTGGTGATTTTGGAGGAGCTAGGTGTGCAGGAGGGCCTGCAGAGTGCTGAGGAAAAAAAAAGAATGTAAAAAAGGCAGAGAGGAGAGTGACCCCTGCTGGAGGAAAAAAGCAAAAGCCTACAGCACCTGGTATTCCCAGGCGGTCTCCCATCCAAGTACTAACCAGGCCCGACCCTGCTTAGCTTCCAAGATCAGACGAGATCGGGCGCATTCAGGGTGGTGTGGCCGTAGGCAGTACTCAGGCTCTCCCTCAACCTTCTTATACTTGTCACCGGCACCCTGGCCCCGCCTTTCCATCACTTTACTACACTCAGCTGTGCTTTTTCACAAGCAACGCCACACACTCGTCTCTCCTCTCTCCCCTCTCTCTCTCTCTCTCTCTCTCTTCCTCTGGCTGGCTCTCTCGCTCTCCTCAACCCCTGCCTCATGCTGCTTTGCTCCCTCTTTAACCTCTTCCTGCCTGCACCTTCTCAAACACATTCTCAGCCTGGCCTCCAAGGCTCCTCTCTGCCTTCCCCTGGCCTGACTTTAAGCCTAAAGCTGACAGGGCTCAACACCACAGGAGCAGCAGGGCGCAAGCTTTCTAGACAGCAGCAGAGCCCACCAGGAAGGCCAGGCCTTCGCTCGCCTGACAGCCAGACTTCTCCGGGCACCAGCTAGTGCTCCCGCCTATCTGCCCCGACGCAAAAAATAAAAAAAAAAAAAAGACAGGGACCCTGGTTGCACCAGGGCCTACAAACGCCAGTCCCCTGCCTGCTCGGCCTCAGTCTTTTGGGTGGCGTAGTGGCCGCTCCCCCCTTCCCTGCGTGCACCACAAGGCCCTGCCGCTCGAGGCCCCACCTCTTGCCGCAGGTCTCGCGCTCTTGTTGGGTGGGGTGCAACTCATCCTGCGCGCAGGGGTGCCTTTCGCCGTCCACCCACTCACCATTGCCCGGGACCAGGCGGAGACTGCGGTCATGTCAAAGTCCTACGTTAGGTGGGTTCCCCTGACCTAGAGATGAGCCATAACACTGTGTGCAGCACCCAAGGGACAGGGTCCCTCTGAAAACGACTTAGAAACATAGAATGTGTCGGCAGATAAGAACCATTTGGCCCATCTAGTCTGCCCAATATATCTGAATCCTTTGAATAGTCCCTGGCCCTATCTTATATGAAGGATAGCCTTATGCCTATCCCATGCATGCTTAAACTCCTTCACTGTATTTGCAGCTACCACTTCTGCAGGAAGGTTATTCCATGCATCCACTACTCTCTCAGTAAAGTAATACTTCCTCATATTACTTTTAAACCTTTGCCCCTCTAGTTTAAAACGGTGTCCTCTTGTGGTAGTTTTTCTTCTTTTAAATATGCTCTCCTCCTTTACCGAGTTGATTCCCTTTATGTATTTAAAAGTTTCTATCATATCCCCTCTGTCTCTTCTTTCTTCCAAGCTATACATGTTAAGGTCCTTTAACCTTTCCTGGTAAGTTTTTTCCTGCAATCCATGTACTAGTTTAGTAGCTCTTCTCTGAACTCTCTCTAGAGTATCTATATCCTTCTGGAGATATGGCCTCCAGTACTGCGCACGACTGTCCCGTCCCACTACACACCTTGGCTCTATGAATGTTGCAATTAGGAGGGCAGCTGCCGAGCTCCACCCGTCCAGCGTACCTCTGCTACCTCACTTCCAGTAACAGAATGGGGTCCCGCCGTGCATGTTGCGCCCACCTCATGCGCGCACTTGTTAGCTCCTTCACTCTGGTACCATGTGACCAGGCCACGGATCTCCGTAACGTGGGTTGGGTTCCGCTTGCTACTGGAAGCCGACAGCTGGGGAGGGAGCCAGAACATTCACCCCCCCTGGCTACCGGAGGACCCCTCACCTATACCAGGTACTACGTCTTACGACTGCCTGCAGTGTACCTTGCTCTCTTCCTGGGTTACCCATAGCAACGGCTTTACTCCTCCTGCTTGACTTGCCCAGTAGACCTTTTTCTTGTGTAGCTTTGCTTCATAGCCCACATGTGCCTTACTTACTCACCCAAGTTCTTTTGAATAGGCCAGGAGGACAAACATGCGCCCCTTTAAATGACTTCAGACCAGGCTTAGAACACTTGACGCAACATTCCTGAGAAGTCTTGGGCATTGCAGTTCAACGTGAACAATGGTCACATCCTGACCCTAACTACCACTGCTTGGCTGCCCAGGCCTACCTCTACAAGGTAGTAGTCCATATTGGCGTCCTGCAAGTGCTGGCTGATCCCCCCCGAACCCAGGCCTCCCCTGTATTTAGATTGCCGGTGGGTAGGCTGGATCCAAAAAGCCCGGGAACGGCAGCGCACACATTAACTCTTTCCCTACCAGCCTGGAGCAGCCACTAACTCAAAGCGTACTCCTGTAGGCAACCTGCCTACACTCTGACCTCTGCAGGGCGCAGGTTTCATGGCCCGTCGGCTGCTCTGTCGCTTCTCGCTGGCTTCGGCAGTCCGCCTGCGTGCTTCTCGCGCGGTCCCCCAGCCTGGGGAACGCAGCGGAATGTGTTGGCGCGAAGAGACTGAAGAGCAGGAGTGATAGAGCCAAAGCGGCTCAGCAGAGAGCGCTAGCGAATGGCTGGGCCGCGCAGCCTGGGTGGGATGTAGGATAGGGCTAGCTAGGTGGGGGTGGCCTCTCGGCGTGGCTTAGTTGCCGTAGGGGACTGGATGCGTGGCAAGCGTTCCTGAGGGGAAGAGAGAGAGAAAGCGTCAATTTCAAAGGAGGGGGCGTAAAAGGGAAGCAGGCGAAGAAAAGTGGGAGCTGGACTGGTGATTTTGGAGGAGCTAGGTGTGCAGGAGGGCCTGCAGAGTGCTGAGGAAAAAAAAAGAATGTAAAAAAGGCAGAGAGGAGAGTGACCCCCTGCTGGAGGAAAAAAGCAAAAGCCTACAGCACCTGGTATTCCCAGGCGGTCTCCCATCCAAGTACTAACCAGGCCCGACCCTGCTTAGCTTCCGAGATCAGACGAGATCGGGCGCATTCAGGGTGGTGTGGCCGTAGGCAGTACTCAGGCTCTCCCTCAACCTTCTTATACTTGTCACCGGCACCCTGGCCCCGCCTTTCCATCACTTTACTACACTCAGCTGTGCTTTTTCACAAGCAACGCCACACACTCGTCTCTCCTCTCTCCCCTCTCTCTCTCTCTCTCTCTCTTCCTCTGGCTGGCTCTCTCGCTCTCCTCAACCCCTGCCTCATGCTGCTTTGCTCCCTCTTTAACCTCTTCCTGCCTGCACCTTCTCAAACACATTCTCAGCCTGGCCTCCAAGGCTCCTCTCTGCCTTCCCCTGGCCTGACTTTAAGCCTAAAGCTGACAGGGCTCAACACCACAGGAGCAGCAGGGCGCAAGCTTTCTAGACAGCAGCAGAGCCCACCAGGAAGGCCAGGCCTTCGCTCGCCTGACAGCCAGACTTCTCCGGGCACCAGCTAGTGCTCCCGCCTATCTGCCCTGACGCAAAAAATAAAAAAAAAAAAAGACAGGGACCCTGGTTGCACCAGGGCCTACAAACGCCAGTCCCCTGCCTGCTCGGCCTCAGTCTTTTGGGTGGCGTAGTGGCCGCTCCCCCCTTCCCTGCGTGCACCACAAGGCCCTGCCGCTCGAGGCCCCACCTCTTGCCGCAGGTCTCGCGCTCTTGTTGGGTGGGGTGCAACTCATCCTGCGCGCAGGGGTGCCTTTCGCCGTCCACCCACTCACCATTGCCCGGGACCAGGCGGAGACTGCGGTCATGTCAAAGTCCTACGTTAGGTGGGTTCCCCTGACCTAGAGATGAGCCATAACACTGTGTGCAGCACCGAAGGGACAGGGTCCCTCTGAAAACGACTTAGAAACATAGAATGTCGGCAGATAAGAACCATTTGGCCCATCTAGTCTGCCCAATATATCTGAATCCTTTGAATAGTCCCTGGCCCTATCTTATATGAAGGATAGCCTTATGCCTATCCCATGCATGCTTAAACTCCTTCACTGTATTTGCAGCTACCACTTCTGCAGGAAGGTTATTCCATGCATCCACTACTCTCTCAGTAAAGTAATACTTCCTCATATTACTTTTAAACCTTTGCCCCTCTAGTTTAAAACGGTGTCCTCTTGTGGTAGTTTTTCTTCTTTTAAATTTGCTCTCCTCCTTTACCGAGTTGATTCCCTTTATGTATTTAAAAGTTTCTATCATATCCCCTCTGTCTCTTCTTTCTTCCAAGCTATACATGTTAAGGTCCTTTAACCTTTCCTGGTAAGTTTTTTCCTGCAATCCATGTACTAGTTTAGTAGCTCTTCTCTGAACTCTCTCTAGAGTATCTATATCCTTCTGGAGATATGGCCTCCAGTACTGCGCACGACTGTCCCGTCCCACTACACACCTTGGCTCTATGAATGTTGCAATTAGGAGGGCAGCTGCCGAGCTCCACCCGTCCAGCGTACCTCTGCTACCTCACTTCCAGTAACAGAATGGGGTCCCGCCGTGCATGTTGCGCCCACCTCATGCGCGCACTTGTTAGCTCCTTCACTCTGGTACCATGTGACCAGGCCACGGATCTCCGTAACGTGGGTTGGGTTCCGCTTGCTACTGGAAGCCGACAGCTGGGGAGGGAGCCAGAACATTCACCCCCCCTGGCTACCGGAGGACCCCTCACCTATACCAGGTACTACGTCTTACGACTGCCTGCAGTGTACCTTGCTCTCTTCCTGGGTTACCCATAGCAACGGCTTTACTCCTCCTGCTTGACTTGCCCAGTAGACCTTTTTCTTGTGTAGCTTTGCTTCATAGCCCACATGTGCCTTACTTACTCACCCAAGTTCTTTTGAATAGGCCAGGAGGACAAACATGCGCCCCTTTAAATGACTTCAGACCAGGCTTAGAACACTTGACGCAACATTCCTGAGAAGTCTTGGGCATTGCAGTTCAACGTGAACAATGGTCACATCCTGACCCTAACTACCACTGCTTGGCTGCCCAGGCCTACCTCTACAAGGTAGTAGTCCATATTGGCGTCCTGCAAGTGCTGGCTGATCCCCCCCGAACCCAGGCCTCCCCTGTATTTAGATTGCCGGTGGGTAGGCTGGATCCAAAAAGCCCGGGAACGGCAGCGCACACATTAACTCTTTCCCTACCAGCCTGGAGCAGCCACTAACTCAAAGCGTACTCCTGTAGGCAACCTGCCTACACTCTGACCTCTGCAGGGCGCAGGTTTCATGGCCCGTCGGCTGCTCTGTCGCTTCTCGCTGGCTTCGGCAGTCCGCCTGCGTGCTTCTCGCGCGGTCCCCCAGCCTGGGGAACGCAGCGGAATGTGTTGGCGCGAAGAGACTGAAGAGCAGGAGTGATAGAGCCAAAGCGGCTCAGCAGAGAGCGCTAGCGAATGGCTGGGCCGCGCAGCCTGGGTGGGATGTAGGATAGGGCTAGCTAGGTGGGGGTGGCCTCTCGGCGTGGCTTAGTTGCCGTAGGGGACTGGATGCGTGGCAAGCGTTCCTGAGGGGAAGAGAGAGAGAAAGCGTCAATTTCAAAGGAGGGGGCGTAAAAGGGAAGCAGGCGAAGAAAAGTGGGAGCTGGACTGGTGATTTTGGAGGAGCTAGGTGTGCAGGAGGGCCTGCAGAGTGCTGAGGAAAAAAAAAGAATGTAAAAAAGGCAGAGAGGAGAGTGACCCCCTGCTGGAGGAAAAAAGCAAAAGCCTACAGCACCTGGTATTCCCAGGCGGTCTCCCATCCAAGTACTAACCAGGCCCGACCCTGCTTAGCTTCCGAGATCAGACGAGATCGGGCGCATTCAGGGTGGTGTGGCCGTAGGCAGTACTCAGGCTCTCCCTCAACCTTCTTATACTTGTCACCGGCACCCTGGCCCCGCCTTTCCATCACTTTACTACACTCAGCTGTGCTTTTTCACAAGCAACGCCACACACTCGTCTCTCCTCTCTCCCCTCTCTCTCTCTCTCTCTCTCTTCCTCTGGCTGGCTCTCTCGCTCTCCTCAACCCCTGCCTCATGCTGCTTTGCTCCCTCTTTAACCTCTTCCTGCCTGCACCTTCTCAAACACATTCTCAGCCTGGCCTCCAAGGCTCCTCTCTGCCTTCCCCTGGCCTGACTTTAAGCCTAAAGCTGACAGGGCTCAACACCACAGGAGCAGCAGGGCGCAAGCTTTCTAGACAGCAGCAGAGCCCACCAGGAAGGCCAGGCCTTCGCTCGCCTGACAGCCAGACTTCTCCGGGCACCAGCTAGTGCTCCCGCCTATCTGCCCTGACGCAAAAAATAAAAAAAAAAAAAGACAGGGACCCTGGTTGCACCAGGGCCTACAAACGCCAGTCCCCTGCCTGCTCGGCCTCAGTCTTTTGGGTGGCGTAGTGGCCGCTCCCCCCTTCCCTGCGTGCACCACAAGGCCCTGCCGCTCGAGGCCCCACCTCTTGCCGCAGGTCTCGCGCTCTTGTTGGGTGGGGTGCAACTCATCCTGCGCGCAGGGGTGCCTTTCGCCGTCCACCCACTCACCATTGCCCGGGACCAGGCGGAGACTGCGGTCATGTCAAAGTCCTACGTTAGGTGGGTTCCCCTGACCTAGAGATGAGCCATAACACTGTGTGCAGCACCGAAGGGACAGGGTCCCTCTGAAAACGACTTAGAAACATAGAATGTCGGCAGATAAGAACCATTTGGCCCATCTAGTCTGCCCAATATATCTGAATCCTTTGAATAGTCCCTGGCCCTATCTTATATGAAGGATAGCCTTATGCCTATCCCATGCATGCTTAAACTCCTTCACTGTATTTGCAGCTACCACTTCTGCAGGAAGGTTATTCCATGCATCCACTACTCTCTCAGTAAAGTAATACTTCCTCATATTACTTTTAAACCTTTGCCCCTCTAGTTTAAAACGGTGTCCTCTTGTGGTAGTTTTTCTTCTTTTAAATATGCTCTCCTCCTTTACCGAGTTGATTCCCTTTATGTATTTAAAAGTTTCTATCATATCCCCTCTGTCTCTTCTTTCTTCCAAGCTATACATGTTAAGGTCCTTTAACCTTTCCTGGTAAGTTTTTTCCTGCAATCCATGTACTAGTTTAGTAGCTCTTCTCTGAACTCTCTCTAGAGTATCTATATCCTTCTGGAGATATGGCCTCCAGTACTGCGCACGACTGTCCCGTCCCACTACACACCTTGGCTCTATGAATGTTGCAATTAGGAGGGCAGCTGCCGAGCTCCACCCGTCCAGCGTACCTCTGCTACCTCACTTCCAGTAACAGAATGGGGTCCCGCCGTGCATGTTGCGCCCACCTCATGCGCGCACTTGTTAGCTCCTTCACTCTGGTACCATGTGACCAGGCCACGGATCTCCGTAACGTGGGTTGGGTTCCGCTTGCTACTGGAAGCCGACAGCTGGGGAGGGAGCCAGAACATTCACCCCCCCTGGCTACCGGAGGACCCCTCACCTATACCAGGTACTACGTCTTACGACTGCCTGCAGTGTACCTTGCTCTCTTCCTGGGTTACCCATAGCAACGGCTTTACTCCTCCTGCTTGACTTGCCCAGTAGACCTTTTTCTTGTGTAGCTTTGCTTCATAGCCCACATGTGCCTTACTTACTCACCCAAGTTCTTTTGAATAGGCCAGGAGGACAAACATGCGCCCCTTTAAATGACTTCAGACCAGGCTTAGAACACTTGACGCAACATTCCTGAGAAGTCTTGGGCATTGCAGTTCAACGTGAACAATGGTCACATCCTGACCCTAACTACCACTGCTTGGCTGCCCAGGCCTACCTCTACAAGGTAGTAGTCCATATTGGCGTCCTGCAAGTGCTGGCTGATCCCCCCCGAACCCAGGCCTCCCCTGTATTTAGATTGCCGGTGGGTAGGCTGGATCCAAAAAGCCCGGGAACGGCAGCGCACACATTAACTCTTTCCCTACCAGCCTGGAGCAGCCACTAACTCAAAGCGTACTCCTGTAGGCAACCTGCCTACACTCTGACCTCTGCAGGGCGCAGGTTTCATGGCCCGTCGGCTGCTCTGTCGCTTCTCGCTGGCTTCGGCAGTCCGCCTGCGTGCTTCTCGCGCGGTCCCCCAGCCTGGGGAACGCAGCGGAATGTGTTGGCGCGAAGAGACTGAAGAGCAGGAGTGATAGAGCCAAAGCGGCTCAGCAGAGAGCGCTAGCGAATGGCTGGGCCGCGCAGCCTGGGTGGGATGTAGGATAGGGCTAGCTAGGTGGGGGTGGCCTCTCGGCGTGGCTTAGTTGCCGTAGGGGACTGGATGCGTGGCAAGCGTTCCTGAGGGGAAGAGAGAGAGAAAGCGTCAATTTCAAAGGAGGGGGCGTAAAAGGGAAGCAGGCGAAGAAAAGTGGGAGCTGGACTGGTGATTTTGGAGGAGCTAGGTGTGCAGGAGGGCCTGCAGAGTGCTGAGGAAAAAAAAAGAATGTAAAAAAGGCAGAGAGGAGAGTGACCCCCTGCTGGAGGAAAAAAGCAAAAGCCTACAGCACCTGGTATTCCCAGGCGGTCTCCCATCCAAGTACTAACCAGGCCCGACCCTGCTTAGCTTCCGAGATCAGACGAGATCGGGCGCATTCAGGGTGGTGTGGCCGTAGGCAGTACTCAGGCTCTCCCTCAACCTTCTTATACTTGTCACCGGCACCCTGGCCCCGCCTTTCCATCACTTTACTACACTCAGCTGTGCTTTTTCACAAGCAACGCCACACACTCGTCTCTCCTCTCTCCCCTCTCTCTCTCTCTCTCTCTCTTCCTCTGGCTGGCTCTCTCGCTCTCCTCAACCCCTGCCTCATGCTGCTTTGCTCCCTCTTTAACCTCTTCCTGCCTGCACCTTCTCAAACACATTCTCAGCCTGGCCTCCAAGGCTCCTCTCTGCCTTCCCCTGGCCTGACTTTAAGCCTAAAGCTGACAGGGCTCAACACCACAGGAGCAGCAGGGCGCAAGCTTTCTAGACAGCAGCAGAGCCCACCAGGAAGGCCAGGCCTTCGCTCGCCTGACAGCCAGACTTCTCCGGGCACCAGCTAGTGCTCCCGCCTATCTGCCCTGACGCAAAAAATAAAAAAAAAAAAAGACAGGGACCCTGGTTGCACCAGGGCCTACAAACGCCAGTCCCCTGCCTGCTCGGCCTCAGTCTTTTGGGTGGCGTAGTGGCCGCTCCCCCCTTCCCTGCGTGCACCACAAGGCCCTGCCGCTCGAGGCCCCACCTCTTGCCGCAGGTCTCGCGCTCTTGTTGGGTGGGGTGCAACTCATCCTGCGCGCAGGGGTGCCTTTCGCCGTCCACCCACTCACCATTGCCCGGGACCAGGCGGAGACTGCGGTCATGTCAAAGTCCTACGTTAGGTGGGTTCCCCTGACCTAGAGATGAGCCATAACACTGTGTGCAGCACCGAAGGGACAGGGTCCCTCTGAAAACGACTTAGAAACATAGAATGTGTCGGCAGATAAGAACCATTTGGCCCATCTAGTCTGCCCAATATATCTGAATCCTTTGAATAGTCCCTGGCCCTATCTTATATGAAGGATAGCCTTATGCCTATCCCATGCATGCTTAAACTCCTTCACTGTATTTGCAGCTACCACTTCTGCAGGAAGGTTATTCCATGCATCCACTACTCTCTCAGTAAAGTAATACTTCCTCATATTACTTTTAAACCTTTGCCCCTCTAGTTTAAAACGGTGTCCTCTTGTGGTAGTTTTTCTTCTTTTAAATATGCTCTCCTCCTTTACCGAGTTGATTCCCTTTATGTATTTAAAAGTTTCTATCATATCCCCTCTGTCTCTTCTTTCTTCCAAGCTATACATGTTAAGGTCCTTTAACCTTTCCTGGTAAGTTTTTTCCTGCAATCCATGTACTAGTTTAGTAGCTCTTCTCTGAACTCTCTCTAGAGTATCTATATCCTTCTGGAGATATGGCCTCCAGTACTGCGCACGACTGTCCCGTCCCACTACACACCTTGGCTCTATGAATGTTGCAATTAGGAGGGCAGCTGCCGAGCTCCACCCGTCCAGCGTACCTCTGCTACCTCACTTCCAGTAACAGAATGGGGTCCCGCCGTGCATGTTGCGCCCACCTCATGCGCGCACTTGTTAGCTCCTTCACTCTGGTACCATGTGACCAGGCCACGGATCTCCGTAACGTGGGTTGGGTTCCGCTTGCTACTGGAAGCCGACAGCTGGGGAGGGAGCCAGAACATTCACCCCCCCTGGCTACCGGAGGACCCCTCACCTATACCAGGTACTACGTCTTACGACTGCCTGCAGTGTACCTTGCTCTCTTCCTGGGTTACCCATAGCAACGGCTTTACTCCTCCTGCTTGACTTGCCCAGTAGACCTTTTTCTTGTGTAGCTTTGCTTCATAGCCCACATGTGCCTTACTTACTCACCCAAGTTCTTTTGAATAGGCCAGGAGGACAAACATGCGCCCCTTTAAATGACTTCAGACCAGGCTTAGAACACTTGACGCAACATTCCTGAGAAGTCTTGGGCATTGCAGTTCAACGTGAACAATGGTCACATCCTGACCCTAACTACCACTGCTTGGCTGCCCAGGCCTACCTCTACAAGGTAGTAGTCCATATTGGCGTCCTGCAAGTGCTGGCTGATCCCCCCCGAACCCAGGCCTCCCCTGTATTTAGATTGCCGGTGGGTAGGCTGGATCCAAAAAGCCCGGGAACGGCAGCGCACACATTAACTCTTTCCCTACCAGCCTGGAGCAGCCACTAACTCAAAGCGTACTCCTGTAGGCAACCTGCCTACACTCTGACCTCTGCAGGGCGCAGGTTTCATGGCCCGTCGGCTGCTCTGTCGCTTCTCGCTGGCTTCGGCAGTCCGCCTGCGTGCTTCTCGCGCGGTCCCCCAGCCTGGGGAACGCAGCGGAATGTGTTGGCGCGAAGAGACTGAAGAGCAGGAGTGATAGAGCCAAAGCGGCTCAGCAGAGAGCGCTAGCGAATGGCTGGGCCGCGCAGCCTGGGTGGGATGTAGGATAGGGCTAGCTAGGTGGGGGTGGCCTCTCGGCGTGGCTTAGTTGCCGTAGGGGACTGGATGCGTGGCAAGCGTTCCTGAGGGGAAGAGAGAGAGAAAGCGTCAATTTCAAAGGAGGGGGCGTAAAAGGGAAGCAGGCGAAGAAAAGTGGGAGCTGGACTGGTGATTTTGGAGGAGCTAGGTGTGCAGGAGGGCCTGCAGAGTGCTGAGGAAAAAAAAAGAATGTAAAAAAGGCAGAGAGGAGAGTGACCCCTGCTGGAGGAAAAAAGCAAAAGCCTACAGCACCTGGTATTCCCAGGCGGTGTCCCATCCAAGTACTAACCAGGCCCGACCCTGCTTAGCTTCCAAGATCAGACGAGATCGGGCGCATTCAGGGTGGTGTGGCCGTAGGCAGTACTCAGGCTCTCCCTCAACCTTCTTATACTTGTCACCGGCACCCTGGCCCCGCCTTTCCATCACTTTACTACACTCAGCTGTGCTTTTTCACAAGCAACGCCACACACTCGTCTCTCCTCTCTCCCCTCTCTCTCTCTCTCTCTCTTCCTCTGGCTGGCTCTCTCGCTCTCCTCAACCCCTGCCTCATGCTGCTTTGCTCCCTCTTTAACCTCTTCCTGCCTGCACCTTCTCAAACACATTCTCAGCCTGGCCTCCAAGGCTCCTCTCTGCCTTCCCCTGGCCTGACTTTAAGCCTAAAGCTGACAGGGCTCAACACCACAGGAGCAGCAGGGCGCAAGCTTTCTAGACAGCAGCAGAGCCCACCAGGAAGGCCAGGCCTTCGCTCGCCTGACAGCCAGACTTCTCCGGGCACCAGCTAGTGCTCCCGCCTATCTGCCCCGACGCAAAAAAAAAAAAAAAAAAAAAAAGACAGGGACCCTGGTTGCACCAGGGCCTACAAACGCCAGTCCCCTGCCTGCTCGGCCTCAGTCTTTTGGGTGGCGTAGTGGCCGCTCCCCCCTTCCCTGCGTGCACCACAAGGCCCTGCCGCTCGAGGCCCCACCTCTTGCCGCAGGTCTCGCGCTCTTGTTGGGTGGGGTGCAACTCATCCTGCGCGCAGGGGTGCCTTTCGCCGTCCACCCACTCACCATTGCCCGGGACCAGGCGGAGACTGCGGTCATGTCAAAGTCCTACGTTAGGTGGGTTCCCCTGACCTAGAGATGAGCCATAACACTGTGTGCAGCACCCAAGGGACAGGGTCCCTCTGAAAACGACTTAGAAACATAGAATGTGTCGGCAGATAAGAACCATTTGGCCCATCTAGTCTGCCCAATATATCTGAATCCTTTGAATAGTCCCTGGCCCTATCTTATATGAAGGATAGCCTTATGCCTATCCCATGCATGCTTAAACTCCTTCACTGTATTTGCAGCTACCACTTCTGCAGGAAGGTTATTCCATGCATCCACTACTCTCTCAGTAAAGTAATACTTCCTCATATTACTTTTAAACCTTTGCCCCTCTAGTTTAAAACGGTGTCCTCTTGTGGTAGTTTTTCTTCTTTTAAATATGCTCTCCTCCTTTACCGAGTTGATTCCCTTTATGTATTTAAAAGTTTCTATCATATCCCCTCTGTCTCTTCTTTCTTCCAAGCTATACATGTTAAGGTCCTTTAACCTTTCCTGGTAAGTTTTTTCCTGCAATCCATGTACTAGTTTAGTAGCTCTTCTCTGAACTCTCTCTAGAGTATCTATATCCTTCTGGAGATATGGCCTCCAGTACTGCGCACGACTGTCCCGTCCCACTACACACCTTGGCTCTATGAATGTTGCAATTAGGAGGGCAGCTGCCGAGCTCCACCCGTCCAGCGTACCTCTGCTACCTCAACTCCAGTAACTGAATGGGGTCGCGCCATGCATGTTGCGCCCACCTCATGCGCGCACTTGTTAGCTCCTTCACTCTGGTACCATGTGACCAGGCCACGGATCTCCGTAACGTGGGTTGGGTTCCGCTTGCTACTGGAAGCCGACAGCTGGGGAGGGAGCCAGAACATTCACCCCCCCTGGCTACCGGAGGACCCCTCACCTATACCAGGTACTACGTCTTACGACTGCCTGCAGTGTACCTTGCTCTCTTCCTGGGTTACCCATAGCAACGGCTTTACTCCTCCTGCTTGACTTGCCCAGTAGACCTTTTTCTTGTGTAGCTTTGCTTCATAGCCCACATGTGCCTTACTTACTCACCCAAGTTCTTTTGAATAGGCCAGGAGGACAAACATGCGCCCCTTTAAATGACTTCAGACCAGGCTTAGAACACTTGACGCAACATTCCTGAGAAGTCTTGGGCATTGCAGTTCAACGTGAACAATGGTCACATCCTGACCCTAACTACCACTGCTTGGCTGCCCAGGCCTACCTCTACAAGGTAGTAGTCCATATTGGCGTCCTGCAAGTGCTGGCTGATCCCCCCCGAACCCAGGCCTCCCCTGTATTTAGATTGCCGGTGGGTAGGCTGGATCCAAAAAGCCCGGGAACGGCAGCGCACACATTAACTCTTTCCCTACCAGCCTGGAGCAGCCACTAACTCAAAGCGTACTCCTGTAGGCAACCTGCCTACACTCTGACCTCTGCAGGGCGCAGGTTTCATGGCCCGTCGGCTGCTCTGTCGCTTCTCGCTGGCTTCGGCAGTCCGCCTGCGTGCTTCTCGCGCGGTCCCCCAGCCTGGGGAACGCAGCGGAATGTGTTGGCGCGAAGAGACTGAAGAGCAGGAGTGATAGAGCCAAAGCGGCTCAGCAGAGAGCGCTAGCGAATGGCTGGGCCGCGCAGCCTGGGTGGGATGTAGGATAGGGCTAGCTAGGTGGGGGTGGCCTCTCGGCGTGGCTTAGTTGCCGTAGGGGACTGGATGCGTGGCAAGCGTTCCTGAGGGGTAGAGAGAGAGAAAGCGTCAATTTCAAAGGAGGGGGCGTAAAAGGGAAGCAGGCGAAGAAAAGTGGGAGCTGGACTGGTGATTTTGGAGGAGCTAGGTGTGCAGGAGGGCCTGCAGAGTGCTGCAGAAAAAAAAAGAATGTAAAAAAGGCAGAGAGGAGAGTGACCCCTGCTGGAGGAAAAAAGCAAAAGCCTACAGCACCTGGTATTCCCAGGCGGTCTCCCATCCAAGTACTAACCAGGCCCGACCCTGCTTAGCTTCCGAGATCAGACGAGATCGGGCGCATTCAGGGTGGTGTGGCCGTAGGCAGTACTCAGGCTCTCCCTCAACCTTCTTATACTTGTCACCGGCACCCTGGCCCCGCCTTTCCATCACTTTACTACACTCAGCTGTGCTTTTTCACAAGCAACGCCACACACTCGTCTCTCCTCTCTCCCCTCTCTCTCTCTCTCTCTCTTCCTCTGGCTGGCTCTCTCGCTCTCCTCAACCCCTGCCTCATGCTGCTTTGCTCCCTCTTTAACCTCTTCCTGCCTGCACCTTCTCAAACACATTCTCAGCCTGGCCTCCAAGGCTCCTCTCTGCCTTCCCCTGGCCTGACTTTAAGCCTAAAGCTGACAGGGCTCAACACCACAGGAGCAGCAGGGCGCAAGCTTTCTAGACAGCAGCAGAGCCCACCAGGAAGGCCAGGCCTTCGCTCGCCTGACAGCCAGACTTCTCCGGGCACCAGCTAGTGCTCCCGCCTATCTGCCCCGACGCAAAAAATAAAAAAAAAAAAAAGACAGGGACCCTGGTTGCACCAGGGCCTACAAACGCCAGTCCCCTGCCTGCTCGGCCTCAGTCTTTTGGGTGGCGTAGTGGCCGCTCCCCCCTTCCCTGCGTGCACCACAAGGCCCTGCCGCTCGAGGCCCCACCTCTTGCCGCAGGTCTCGCGCTCTTGTTGGGTGGGGTGCAACTCATCCTGCGCGCAGGGGTGCCTTTCGCCGTCCACCCACTCACCATTGCCCGGGACCAGGCGGAGACTGCGGTCATGTCAAAGTCCTACGTTAGGTGGGTTCCCCTGACCTAGAGATGAGCCATAACACTGTGTGCAGCACCCAAGGGACAGGGTCCCTCTGAAAACGACTTAGAAACATAGAATGTGTCGGCAGATAAGAACCATTTGGCCCATCTAGTCTGCCCAATATATCTGAATCCTTTGAATAGTCCCTGGCCCTATCTTATATGAAGGATAGCCTTATGCCTATCCCATGCATGCTTAAACTCCTTCACTGTATTTGCAGCTACCACTTCTGCAGGAAGGTTATTCCATGCATCCACTACTCTCTCAGTAAAGTAATACTTCCTCATATTACTTTTAAACCTTTGCCCCTCTAGTTTAAAACGGTGTCCTCTTGTGGTAGTTTTTCTTCTTTTAAATATGCTCTCCTCCTTTACCGAGTTGATTCCCTTTATGTATTTAAAAGTTTCTATCATATCCCCTCTGTCTCTTCTTTCTTCCAAGCTATACATGTTAAGGTCCTTTAACCTTTCCTGGTAAGTTTTTTCCTGCAATCCATGTACTAGTTTAGTAGCTCTTCTCTGAACTCTCTCTAGAGTATCTATATCCTTCTGGAGATATGGCCTCCAGTACTGCGCACGACTGTCCCGTCCCACTACACACCTTGGCTCTATGAATGTTGCAATTAGGAGGGCAGCTGCCGAGCTCCACCCGTCCAGCGTACCTCTGCTACCTCACTTCCAGTAACAGAATGGGGTCCCGCCGTGCATGTTGCGCCCACCTCATGCGCGCACTTGTTAGCTCCTTCACTCTGGTACCATGTGACCAGGCCACGGATCTCCGTAACGTGGGTTGGGTTCCGCTTGCTACTGGAAGCCGACAGCTGGGGAGGGAGCCAGAACATTCACCCCCCCTGGCTACCGGAGGACCCCTCACCTATACCAGGTACTACGTCTTACGACTGCCTGCAGTGTACCTTGCTCTCTTCCTGGGTTACCCATAGCAACGGCTTTACTCCTCCTGCTTGACTTGCCCAGTAGACCTTTTTCTTGTGTAGCTTTGCTTCATAGCCCACATGTGCCTTACTTACTCACCCAAGTTCTTTTGAATAGGCCAGGAGGACAAACATGCGCCCCTTTAAATGACTTCAGACCAGGCTTAGAACACTTGACGCAACATTCCTGAGAAGTCTTGGGCATTGCAGTTCAACGTGAACAATGGTCACATCCTGACCCTAACTACCACTGCTTGGCTGCCCAGGCCTACCTCTACAAGGTAGTAGTCCATATTGGCGTCCTGCAAGTGCTGGCTGATCCCCCCCGAACCCAGGCCTCCCCTGTATTTAGATTGCCGGTGGGTAGGCTGGATCCAAAAAGCCCGGGAACGGCAGCGCACACATTAACTCTTTCCCTACCAGCCTGGAGCAGCCACTAACTCAAAGCGTACTCCTGTAGGCAACCTGCCTACACTCTGACCTCTGCAGGGCGCAGGTTTCATGGCCCGTCGGCTGCTCTGTCGCTTCTCGCTGGCTCCGGCAGTCCGCCTGCGTGCTTCTCGCGCGGTCCCCCAGCCTGGGGAACGCAGCGGAATGTGTTGGCGCGAAGAGACTGAAGAGCAGGAGTGATAGAGCCAAAGCGGCTCAGCAGAGAGCGCTAGCGAATGGCTGGGCCGCGCAGCCTGGGTGGGATGTAGGATAGGGCTAGCTAGGTGGGGGTGGCCTCTCGGCGTGGCTTAGTTGCCGTAGGGGACTGGATGCGTGGCAAGCGTTCCTGAGGGGAAGAGAGAGAGAAAGCGTCAATTTCAAAGGAGGGGGCGTAAAAGGGAAGCAGGCGAAGAAAAGTGGGAGCTGGACTGGTGATTTTGGAGGAGCTAGGTGTGCAGGAGGGCCTGCAGAGTGCTGAGGAAAAAAAAAGAATGTAAAAAAGGCAGAGAGGAGAGTGACCCCTGCTGGAGGAAAAAAGCAAAAGCCTACAGCACCTGGTATTCCCAGGCGGTCTCCCATCCAAGTACTAACCAGGCCCGACCCTGCTTAGCTTCCGAGATCAGACGAGATCGGGCGCATTCAGGGTGGTGTGGCCGTAGGCAGTACTCAGGCTCTCCCTCAACCTTCTTATACTTGTCACCGGCACCCTGGCCCCGCCTTTCCATCACTTTACTACACTCAGCTGTGCTTTTTCACAAGCAACGCCACACACTCGTCTCTCCTCTCTCCCCTCTCTCTCTCTCTCTCTCTCTCTTCCTCTGGCTGGCTCTCTCGCTCTCCTCAACCCCTGCCTCATGCTGCTTTGCTCCCTCTTTAACCTCTTCCTGCCTGCACCTTCTCAAACACATTCTCAGCCTGGCCTCCAAGGCTCCTCTCTGCCTTCCCCTGGCCTGACTTTAAGCCTAAAGCTGACAGGGCTCAACACCACAGGAGCAGCAGGGCGCAAGCTTTCTAGACAGCAGCAGAGCCCACCAGGAAGGCCAGGCCTTCGCTCGCCTGACAGCCAGACTTCTCCGGGCACCAGCTAGTGCTCCCGCCTATCTGCCCCGACGCAAAAAATAAAAAAAAAAAAAGACAGGGACCCTGGTTGCACCAGGGCCTACAAACGCCAGTCCCCTGCCTGCTCGGCCTCAGTCTTTTGGGTGGCGTAGTGGCCGCTCCCCCCTTCCCTGCGTGCACCACAAGGCCCTGCCGCTCGAGGCCCCACCTCTTGCCGCAGGTCTCGCGCTCTTGTTGGGTGGGGTGCAACTCATCCTGCGCGCAGGGGTGCCTTTCGCCGTCCACCCACTCACCATTGCCCGGGACCAGGCGGAGACTGCGGTCATGTCAAAGTCCTACGTTAGGTGGGTTCCCCTGACCTAGAGATGAGCCATAACACTGTGTGCAGCACCGAAGGGACAGGGTCCCTCTGAAAACGACTTAGAAACATAGAATGTGTCGGCAGATAAGAACCATTTGGCCCATCTAGTCTGCCCAATATATCTGAATCCTTTGAATAGTCCCTGGCCCTATCTTATATGAAGGATAGCCTTATGCCTATCCCATGCATGCTTAAACTCCTTCACTGTATTTGCAGCTACCACTTCTGCAGGAAGGTTATTCCATGCATCCACTACTCTCTCAGTAAAGTAATACTTCCTCATATTACTTTTAAACCTTTGCCCCTCTAGTTTAAAACGGTGTCCTCTTGTGGTAGTTTTTCTTCTTTTAAATATGCTCTCCTCCTTTACCGAGTTGATTCCCTTTATGTATTTAAAAGTTTCTATCATATCCCCTCTGTCTCTTCTTTCTTCCAAGCTATACATGTTAAGGTCCTTTAACCTTTCCTGGTAAGTTTTTTCCTGCAATCCATGTACTAGTTTAGTAGCTCTTCTCTGAACTCTCTCTAGAGTATCTATATCCTTCTGGAGATATGGCCTCCAGTACTGCGCACGACTGTCCCGTCCCACTACACACCTTGGCTCTATGAATGTTGCAATTAGGAGGGCAGCTGCCGAGCTCCACCCGTCCAGCGTACCTCTGCTACCTCACTTCCAGTAACAGAATGGGGTCCCGCCGTGCATGTTGCGCCCACCTCATGCGCGCACTTGTTAGCTCCTTCACTCTGGTACCATGTGACCAGGCCACGGATCTCCGTAACGTGGGTTGGGTTCCGCTTGCTACTGGAAGCCGACAGCTGGGGAGGGAGCCAGAACATTCACCCCCCCTGGCTACCGGAGGACCCCTCACCTATACCAGGTACTACGTCTTACGACTGCCTGCAGTGTACCTTGCTCTCTTCCTGGGTTACCCATAGCAACGGCTTTACTCCTCCTGCTTGACTTGCCCAGTAGACCTTTTTCTTGTGTAGCTTTGCTTCATAGCCCACATGTGCCTTACTTACTCACCCAAGTTCTTTTGAATAGGCCAGGAGGACAAACATGCGCCCCTTTAAATGACTTCAGACCAGGCTTAGAACACTTGACGCAACATTCCTGAGAAGTCTTGGGCATTGCAGTTCAACGTGAACAATGGTCACATCCTGACCCTAACTACCACTGCTTGGCTGCCCAGGCCTACCTCTACAAGGTAGTAGTCCATATTGGCGTCCTGCAAGTGCTGGCTGATCCCCCCCGAACCCAGGCCTCCCCTGTATTTAGATTGCCGGTGGGTAGGCTGGATCCAAAAAGCCCGGGAACGGCAGCGCACACATTAACTCTTTCCCTACCAGCCTGGAGCAGCCACTAACTCAAAGCGTACTCCTGTAGGCAACCTGCCTACACTCTGACCTCTGCAGGGCGCAGGTTTCATGGCCCGTCGGCTGCTCTGTCGCTTCTCGCTGGCTTCGGCAGTCCGCCTGCGTGCTTCTCGCGCGGTCCCCCAGCCTGGGGAACGCAGCGGAATGTGTTGGCGCGAAGAGACTGAAGAGCAGGAGTGATAGAGCCAAAGCGGCTCAGCAGAGAGCGCTAGCGAATGGCTGGGCCGCGCAGCCTGGGTGGGATGTAGGATAGGGCTAGCTAGGTGGGGGTGGCCTCTCGGCGTGGCTTAGTTGCCGTAGGGGACTGGATGCGTGGCAAGCGTTCCTGAGGGGAAGAGAGAGAGAAAGCGTCAATTTCAAAGGAGGGGGCGTAAAAGGGAAGCAGGCGAAGAAAAGTGGGAGCTGGACTGGTGATTTTGGAGGAGCTAGGTGTGCAGGAGGGCCTGCAGAGTGCTGAGGAAAAAAAAAGAATGTAAAAAAGGCAGAGAGGAGAGTGACCCCTGCTGGAGGAAAAAAGCAAAAGCCTACAGCACCTGGTATTCCCAGGCGGTCTCCCATCCAAGTACTAACCAGGCCCGACCCTGCTTAGCTTCCGAGATCAGACGAGATCGGGCGCATTCAGGGTGGTGTGGCCGTAGGCAGTACTCAGGCTCTCCCTCAACCTTCTTATACTTGTCACCGGCACCCTGGCCCCGCCTTTCCATCACTTTACTACACTCAGCTGTGCTTTTTCACAAGCAACGCCACACACTCGTCTCTCCTCTCTCCCCTCTCTCTCTCTCTCTCTCTCTCTTCCTCTGGCTGGCTCTCTCGCTCTCCTCAACCCCTGCCTCATGCTGCTTTGCTCCCTCTTTAACCTCTTCCTGCCTGCACCTTCTCAAACACATTCTCAGCCTGGCCTCCAAGGCTCCTCTCTGCCTTCCCCTGGCCTGACTTTAAGCCTAAAGCTGACAGGGCTCAACACCACAGGAGCAGCAGGGCGCAAGCTTTCTAGACAGCAGCAGAGCCCACCAGGAAGGCCAGGCCTTCGCTCGCCTGACAGCCAGACTTCTCCGGGCACCAGCTAGTGCTCCCGCCTGTTGGTATTTAGGACCCCTGGTCCGATGGTAGTCCCGGACTACCTATGGCTCCTTTGCTCGTATTGTGTCTGGCAGGCCTGGGAGGCTGGTTTCTGGAAATAACACAGACGGAGACAGATGTATAGTGAAACCAAGCTCTCAGTTTATTATAGGCTCGTTGCGGCTTATATAGTAAAGATAAAGGCATATAATCATAGGTATAGGGCACTTGTTACGTTCTTATTGGTTAAACAGCTTCAGGAGACAAAAGGTCACCTTGGGGAGTAATACCATATAAGACATATCTCGTGTGACTAGAATCACCTGACACAGCCTTATCGCGAACTGCAGAAACTTTCCATGGTACGTAGACACTTTTCATATCTTGTGTAACTAAGGTCACATACACACACAAACACACAGCTTATAAGACATTAATGCATACAAAATGGGGTAGGGACATACAAAATGGAGGACACATAGAATTTGATATCTCCCCATCTCCCACAATCCCCTCTTAAAATCATTAACCCTTAATTGATTTTCCCTTGTCACCCTGTATATCATTGGAATATATAATTCTTAGGGATATTATCAGGAGTCCTAAACCTCCTAGGAATATAGTACCATGATTGGCAGATTAATTTTCTATATCCCTGCTGCTTGAAAGACCAGATCATATATCATCCTTTAAACAATAAGGTTCTTTTTTTCTTTCTGTTTATACCTCTTAATGTACTCAGTATATTCTTTAGGGTTATTAGTCGAGGAGGTCTGGTAGCCTGGGACTTGGTGGGATAGCATAGAGACATTTTTCACCTTTGGTCGGGAAACTCTAGCAATAATACACATTACGAGTTTGAAGCATGCATATAGGAATAATAAAAAAAGCAAAACCATTACAACAGTCATAGCGATATTTTTCAACCATGAGGATATTCCTCCAAATTCAAAATTCCCACTACCAAAAGGACTCCATGTCTTAGCAATATTCCTAGCTTCCTGTTGCAACTTGTCTACTTCTTTCCGGTGCTGTGCAATAATATCATAATAATCGGGTATCTCAACAGATGTATTGTGTATCCATGTGCAACATTCATAATCCTCCGTAACTTCACATAACCCAGTAAGAGCAGCACTCATGCTTTCTATGGCTAGGTCATGGAGCTCAAGTTGTTTCTTAATTGCCCTCACTTCTATATTTAATTTGGTAATGTCCCCTGAGTTCTTATCTAGGATGTCATCGAGAATTTTAGAGTAATTATTCAACCTTTTCATCATGTCTATTCCCCATCCGGTCCATGAGGGGAACCAGGCCCATACCATATCCTTTTCAAGGAATAATTCCCTTTTATTGCGGTGTTTGAGGGGGTACCTAGGATACATACTAGCTTCGAGGAGATGTCCTCCTTCGTTGTCTCCCACTACACCCATGATGGGAACTAGGGATGCGAGGTAACACCACCCTTGGGGTTCAATGGGGATCCAAGGGTGACAAATCTTTTCACAACAAATATAAGTACTGTTTCCCAAAGCCAGGGGACGTTTGTGAAGTAGTGCCATTAATTGATCATCATAACTGGACCAAGCTAAATTTGACAACAACTGTCCTATTGGGGAAGAGGAAGTGGAACTGGAGTTAAGAAAGTTCATTAGAGTGGCGTTTAGGGCTGGTTCTGAGGTGTGCCAGAAGGAGCTGTCCATCGAGGTCATTGAGAAATTAATCTTAGTTTGCCGGCACACTTCAGCTCCCTTGGTGGAGTTTCCCAACCTAAAACACCAGTCTGGGGAATGACTCCTACCAATAATTTGGAAAGTGAGGGTATCATTTGAGAGTGTTCTCGTGACATTGGTGAGGACAACAGGAGGTGTACCATTTAGGAAAGGGGTGAAGTTTAAAGGTATCGCTATTAGGGGGATTCTAGCGGTGCTAGGATGGAGTTTACTACATATCCAACATTTTTCATATCCGGACTTCTGGGCATATGCATATTTAAATTGCAACAATGACATTTTATCTGTAAGACTTTTTGAGCTTTCATCTCTCTTTTGTCTGTTATGTGCATTACTCTGTGTTGGGGTGTTGGAAGCTCTGCAAATGGCCTGTAGCCCTACCAGGTCTTCTGGATAATAAATACAGCTAGTGGTAACCCATACTACAGAGAAGACTGAAAATGATACGAGTCCCATAAGTAGCCAAAGTTTTCCAGAATCTGGTGCTATTAGGAATGTCATTTTTCTACAGGGTCAGGGCCGCCTGCCTCTGAAAAACCCCCTTTTCTTGACTATCCTGTTCGAGGTCAGAGTCGTCCACTCCCGTTAGTACCTCTCTTGCTTCTGGACCTTCCTGTTCAAGGTCAGGGCCGTCCGCCCCCGTTAGTACCTCTCTTGGGTCTGGATCTGGACTTGCTTCTGGGGGTGGAGCCTCCTTCACCAATTTCACTCGAGTAGCATGGATCCAGGCTTGTTGGTTCTCCACAAGGACAGCGATTCTGGTCACTGCGACTACCTTTGTCTTTTGGTCCAAAACGAAATCCGGCCTTGGTCTTGTGATGCTACTTCATCTCCTTCCTTCAAGTGATGGGTTGATACCTGTGAAAAGAAAAGAAAGGTGCGAGCAACTTTTTCGTTCCACTTGATTCAAAATTCCAATTTACTTTTTCTCAACTCGTCTTTGATTGTCCTATTTATCCTTTCCACTGTACCTGAATTCTGGGCAATGCAAATAGGAGCACTATTACGGGGTATACACGGTTTCCCCTCTTTGCAAATCAATCCTGTTTCAGGATTCCTTTGCAAAACAGGATAACACCAGTCCTCCAATTCCTCAGCAGTGGCTGAGGCCTGTAGATCTGTGATCAACTGGGCATCATCGGGGAGGATGTGGGTTAGGACAGGCATTTGTTTTAGGGCTCCTAAAGGTAACTGTTGTGCGGCTGCTTTTGCTATTTTGTCTGCTAGTGCGTTGCCCTTGGAGATGTCATCAGTACCTCTGGTATGTGCCCTACAGTGAATGATAGCTAACTCTGAGGGTAACAACATAGCCTGAAGAAGGTTGGTGATGAGCTCTTTCATCATGTCTGCACGGGGTGAAGTGACACTTTCAATAGTTTCTAGGCAGTCATGTGGTTCTTGGCCCATATCATCTGCTGAATCCATCTACTATTGACTAAAAGGAACTCTTATTTCTTCCCTGCTTTGGGCCTATATGTAAAAACCTATTTCTAGATGTTCATGTTTGGCATTATGTGTTTGTTTGTGTTGTTCCTAATACAGGTGATGCACCTAGCAACATATGCTTTCACTAATTTAGGCCTGTAAATGCAAAAAAAAAACTTCAGTAATACTTCATATGTTCTTTCCCACCCCCTGTGTCCTATTCCATCATACTAGGCAATAGACAGTGGGGCGCTAGCTGCGGGGATACAAGATCTCCCCTTCTTTTAGAAAAAGGCCACTCTCAACTTTTTCTAAACCATCACCTAATTCCTTAAACCTGTTCTGTAGCATGCGTTTGTAGCTCTAATAATGTGTGATCTTTTGGCCTGACTTTCAGCTCTACAACCAGGAACCATCTACAAAAACATCCTCTTCTCCCTCTATGGCTGTCTAGATATATTATGTCTATACAATCATGTTGTTGTGTAACACACCCTTTAATCCCAGTAACCCATTTAAAACTGGGGCCTACCTAGGGCAAAAGATGTGGCCATCCCTATTACCATCTCACAAGATGCTATGTTTGGAGTCACCTCAGGCATGCCTTAGACCTGGACTGCGACCATCTTTGGACAAAAACTATAGGGCAAAATCCATCACCATACTCCTGGGCAAGTACACCTGTCATGGTCTTACAATTGTCCCTTGCATAAACACAAAACATTTTTCCATAATTTGGGAGGCCCAGTGCAGGCGCTACAACCATAGCATTTTTCAGATACATAAACGCATTCAACATTACTTGTGACATTTCTGGACCTGTGGCTTGTCTCAAAATGTTGTCATAAAATAGGAGCAGTCGGATCCATTGCAATCAATGATCCTGGTTTTGTGGGCGGGCAAGACCCACTGTGGGCTGGCAAGACCCACGTGACTGACTCTCCTTTTCCCCCTCTGTGAGAACAAAACCAAGGTAAACAACACTTTCCTGACACCATTGTCATTATTCCTGTGACACTTTGTGTCCACATACATGTACATTTCTCAATGAACTCACTCGCTCTGACTGGCCTCCACAGAGTGACTACATATGTTATCCACATATTGTAGCGGGACTGACTCATGAGCAGGTGTCCATCCCCTCTTGCGTGGTCTGGAGAACTATAGAGCAGACAACTAAAACTGTCTATTTAGCCCTGAGGCATTTCTACACCAGGTCAGTTACCTGGACTGATTATCAAAACAAGAAACAAAGATGGCTGTGTCTCCTCGTCCACTAGGACGGTAAAAAAAACGCATTACTTCAACCAATCACTGTAAAGTGGGTAGCATCGGATGGTATGGCTATCAGTAGAGATGGCACATCAGATACCACTTGCATACTACATACTTCAGTCAGATAAAACTAAAACTTTTTGGCTCTGTGCCAATCTTACTAAAAAAAAACTTTTTTTATTTTTTTTTCTTCTGCCAATCTAACAAAAACCTGTCCAGAGGTTCCCCTCCCTCAATAGAGGACTCCCCTAAAATATCACCCAAAAACTGAAATCAGATAAAAAGTTAATCTGATTTGAAACTTTTGGCTCGGTGCCAATAGGGTCCAATGGTCACACTAATTGCGGTAACCCTTTCTGTCCCAAAATAAATTCCATAACTTATAACAGGAATGAAAATATTTAAATTTGAACCCTTTCTTGGCAAGTAGCCAATTTTCAAAATTTTGCACCAGAGCTCCCTTTTACATTTAGGGACACAAGGGACCCATTTGTAAAATGTAATTTCTCATTATCTATAATTCTATAAAAAATAACCTCAAAATATCTTGCCGACTACGGCGAACTATGTTTTGCCTGATAAAAACTGTATTTGTTCACTATTATTACTCTTCCCAGAGGTTCCTATGCTTTATGCACAAATGTATAAATGGCAAAACTCCAAAAATTCCATAAAAAGATAATTGCATATGTTTGGCAATGCTGGGACGCATAGTCCCACAAGCTGGGACCCATAGTCCCACGAGCTGGAACACATAGTCCTATCAGGCTCCGCACAAGAATTGACCCCCTCCCTAGGAATGTGGGAACCGCCTCTCCCTAGAAATGTACCAACGTCAGGGTCAACGTCGTAGCTTCAAACAATTATGTATATCTAACTTGGAAAATGAATATTCAGAACAACAAAAACAGGGGCGCCATGTTATCTTGTGAGGTAACACTATTTTAAATGTACCTTCGGCCAAGAGTCTGTCTAATGTATGCCTGACTTCATACTCCCTAACAAACTAAGTGGACACCTAGGTATTATTCTGAAACAGTGCCAAATGATTGAGTACTCTCCTGACTCTTCTATAATTGGTAAAGGGGGGGGGTTTCTAAATGTCTTGGTGGGGATCCCATTGAAGGTTCGGCTTCTAATGTCTCTCCATTCCAGAATTCTTGTGATATGGAACTGCTAATCACTCCACAATCCACGAGAACTAGAAGATTCATGCCATCTACACAAAGTGAAATCATAGGCAGTTGTTGGTAATTGAGAGACACACGGGGAAATGCCGAGTCCCCGCCTTCTGGGCACCATCATTGTTGGTTATTAAAAGGGGGCCTATTCTGAGAATGCTCTGCTCTGCCCCTGAATCCCCCCTTGCCTCTTCCACTTTGATAGCGTCCCTGATAGGGTGTCTAAAAATATGTAGCAACGGGCTGTTTCTCTCTGGGGAGATCAAAACATCCCGCCGCATCCTTTTCTGTTGAGGCTTTCTGGAAACCATCCATGTCTTTGTTTGTCCAGTCTGAAACTTGCTGTTTCACAATCACCATGTATTGGGACTTTAAATTATTGATAAATGTCTGAATCATGAGGCTGTGCCGTTCCTTGGTGACACTTAAACCGGCCTCCTGATTCCATACATTTTTAAACCTTGTCCAAAATTCCAGGACGGTTTCACTTGACTTCTGCTTACAGGTGATTGCTGTGGCAAGTGAAGGATATAGACTAGCAATGGGGGCACCAGGGGCATATGAGGGTGGACATCCCGAATGACCCAGATGTGATTTTTCTGTATTTGAGCAGAATCTCTGTTTCTCCATGGCGTGGAGACCTGGAGCTTCTTTGCCTTTCAGGTTACTTTTCGGCCTTTTTGTCCTCTTGTCTGTTTTATTAATCTCTGTCCAGATTGCTAAATTATCGACCCACGGGTCTGTATACGTATATCCACCCGATACCCGGGTGACACACGCTTTGCATGTCTCCCCCCGGTTCAGGTGGGGGGATGTTCTTAGACTGACTTTTCCCCATTCCCAAGGATATCACAAATATCTCTCCCTGACAGAGAATATGTACAGATTACAAAGCTTTCTTTTCTGCCCCGACGCAAAAAATAAAAAAAAAAAAAGACAGGGACCCTGGTTGCACCAGGGCCTACAAACGCCAGTCCCCTGCCTGCTCGGCCTCAGTCTTTTGGGTGGCGTAGTGGCCGCTCCCCCCTTCCCTGCGTGCACCACAAGGCCCTGCCGCTCGAGGCCCCACCTCTTGCCGCAGGTCTCGCGCTCTTGTTGGGTGGGGTGCAACTCATCCTGCGCGCAGGGGTGCCTTTCGCCGTCCACCCACTCACCATTGCCCGGGACCAGGCGGAGACTGCGGTCATGTCAAAGTCCTACGTTAGGTGGGTTCCCCTGACCTAGAGATGAGCCATAACACTGTGTGCAGCACCGAAGGGACAGGGTCCCTCTGAAAACGACTTAGAAACATAGAATGTGTCGGCAGATAAGAACCATTTGGCCCATCTAGTCTGCCCAATATATCTGAATCCTTTGAATAGTCCCTGGCCCTATCTTATATGAAGGATAGCCTTATGCCTATCCCATGCATGCTTAAACTCCTTCACTGTATTTGCAGCTACCACTTCTGCAGGAAGGTTATTCCATGCATCCACTACTCTCTCAGTAAAGTAATACTTCCTCATATTACTTTTAAACCTTTGCCCCTCTAGTTTAAAACGGTGTCCTCTTGTGGTAGTTTTTCTTCTTTTAAATATGCTCTCCTCCTTTACCGAGTTGATTCCCTTTATGTATTTAAAAGTTTCTATCATATCCCCTCTGTCTCTTCTTTCTTCCAAGCTATACATGTTAAGGTCCTTTAACCTTTCCTGGTAAGTTTTTTCCTGCAATCCATGTACTAGTTTAGTAGCTCTTCTCTGAACTCTCTCTAGAGTATCTATATCCTTCTGGAGATATGGCCTCCAGTACTGCGCACGACTGTCCCGTCCCACTACACACCTTGGCTCTATGAATGTTGCAATTAGGAGGGCAGCTGCCGAGCTCCACCCGTCCAGCGTACCTCTGCTACCTCACTTCCAGTAACAGAATGGGGTCCCGCCGTGCATGTTGCGCCCACCTCATGCGCGCACTTGTTAGCTCCTTCACTCTGGTACCATGTGACCAGGCCACGGATCTCCGTAACGTGGGTTGGGTTCCGCTTGCTACTGGAAGCCGACAGCTGGGGAGGGAGCCAGAACATTCACCCCCCCTGGCTACCGGAGGACCCCTCACCTATACCAGGTACTACGTCTTACGACTGCCTGCAGTGTACCTTGCTCTCTTCCTGGGTTACCCATAGCAACGGCTTTACTCCTCCTGCTTGACTTGCCCAGTAGACCTTTTTCTTGTGTAGCTTTGCTTCATAGCCCACATGTGCCTTACTTACTCACCCAAGTTCTTTTGAATAGGCCAGGAGGACAAACATGCGCCCCTTTAAATGACTTCAGACCAGGCTTAGAACACTTGACGCAACATTCCTGAGAAGTCTTGGGCATTGCAGTTCAACGTGAACAATGGTCACATCCTGACCCTAACTACCACTGCTTGGCTGCCCAGGCCTACCTCTACAAGGTAGTAGTCCATATTGGCGTCCTGCAAGTGCTGGCTGATCCCCCCCGAACCCAGGCCTCCCCTGTATTTAGATTGCCGGTGGGTAGGCTGGATCCAAAAAGCCCGGGAACGGCAGCGCACACATTAACTCTTTCCCTACCAGCCTGGAGCAGCCACTAACTCAAAGCGTACTCCTGTAGGCAACCTGCCTACACTCTGACCTCTGCAGGGCGCAGGTTTCATGGCCCGTCGGCTGCTCTGTCGCTTCTCGCTGGCTTCGGCAGTCCGCCTGCGTGCTTCTCGCGCGGTCCCCCAGCCTGGGGAACGCAGCGGAATGTGTTGGCGCGAAGAGACTGAAGAGCAGGAGTGATAGAGCCAAAGCGGCTCAGCAGAGAGCGCTAGCGAATGGCTGGGCCGCGCAGCCTGGGTGGGATGTAGGATAGGGCTAGCTAGGTGGGGGTGGCCTCTCGGCGTGGCTTAGTTGCCGTAGGGGACTGGATGCGTGGCAAGCGTTCCTGAGGGGAAGAGAGAGAGAAAGCGTCAATTTCAAAGGAGGGGGCGTAAAAGGGAAGCAGGCGAAGAAAAGTGGGAGCTGGACTGGTGATTTTGGAGGAGCTAGGTGTGCAGGAGGGCCTGCAGAGTGCTGAGGAAAAAAAAAGAATGTAAAAAAGGCAGAGAGGAGAGTGACCCCTGCTGGAGGAAAAAAGCAAAAGCCTACAGCACCTGGTATTCCCAGGCGGTCTCCCATCCAAGTACTAACCAGGCCCGACCCTGCTTAGCTTCCGAGATCAGACGAGATCGGGCGCATTCAGGGTGGTGTGGCCGTAGGCAGTACTCAGGCTCTCCCTCAACCTTCTTATACTTGTCACCGGCACCCTGGCCCCGCCTTTCCATCACTTTACTACACTCAGCTGTGCTTTTTCACAAGCAACGCCACACACTCGTCTCTCCTCTCTCCCCTCTCTCTCTCTCTCTCTCTCTTCCTCTGGCTGGCTCTCTCGCTCTCCTCAACCCCTGCCTCATGCTGCTTTGCTCCCTCTTTAACCTCTTCCTGCCTGCACCTTCTCAAACACATTCTCAGCCTGGCCTCCAAGGCTCCTCTCTGCCTTCCCCTGGCCTGACTTTAAGCCTAAAGCTGACAGGGCTCAACACCACAGGAGCAGCAGGGCGCAAGCTTTCTAGACAGCAGCAGAGCCCACCAGGAAGGCCAGGCCTTCGCTCGCCTGACAGCCAGACTTCTCCGGGCACCAGCTAGTGCTCCCGCCTATCTGCCCCGACGCAAAAAAAAAAAAAAAAAAAAAAGACAGGGACCCTGGTTGCACCAGGGCCTACAAACGCCAGTCCCCTGCCTGCTCGGCCTCAGTCTTTTGGGTGGCGTAGTGGCCGCTCCCCCCTTCCCTGCGTGCACCACAAGGCCCTGCCGCTCGAGGCCCCACCTCTTGCCGCAGGTCTCGCGCTCTTGTTGGGTGGGGTGCAACTCATCCTGCGCGCAGGGGTGCCTTTCGCCGTCCACCCACTCACCATTGCCCGGGACCAGGCGGAGACTGCGGTCATGTCAAAGTCCTACGTTAGGTGGGTTCCCCTGACCTAGAGATGAGCCATAACACTGTGTGCAGCACCCAAGGGACAGGGTCCCTCTGAAAACGACTTAGAAACATAGAATGTGTCGGCAGATAAGAACCATTTGGCCCATCTAGTCTGCCCAATATATCTGAATCCTTTGAATAGTCCCTGGCCCTATCTTATATGAAGGATAGCCTTATGCCTATCCCATGCATGCTTAAACTCCTTCACTGTATTTGCAGCTACCACTTCTGCAGGAAGGTTATTCCATGCATCCACTACTCTCTCAGTAAAGTAATACTTCCTCATATTACTTTTAAACCTTTGCCCCTCTAGTTTAAAACGGTGTCCTCTTGTGGTAGTTTTTCTTCTTTTAAATATGCTCTCCTCCTTTACCGAGTTGATTCCCTTTATGTATTTAAAAGTTTCTATCATATCCCCTCTGTCTCTTCTTTCTTCCAAGCTATACATGTTAAGGTCCTTTAACCTTTCCTGGTAAGTTTTTTCCTGCAATCCATGTACTAGTTTAGTAGCTCTTCTCTGAACTCTCTCTAGAGTATCTATATCCTTCTGGAGATATGGCCTCCAGTACTGCGCACGACTGTCCCGTCCCACTACACACCTTGGCTCTATGAATGTTGCAATTAGGAGGGCAGCTGCCGAGCTCCACCCGTCCAGCGTACCTCTGCTACCTCACTTCCAGTAACAGAATGGGGTCCCGCCGTGCATGTTGCGCCCACCTCATGCGCGCACTTGTTAGCTCCTTCACTCTGGTACCATGTGACCAGGCCACGGATCTCCGTAACGTGGGTTGGGTTCCGCTTGCTACTGGAAGCCGACAGCTGGGGAGGGAGCCAGAACATTCACCCCCCCTGGCTACCGGAGGACCCCTCACCTATACCAGGTACTACGTCTTACGACTGCCTGCAGTGTACCTTGCTCTCTTCCTGGGTTACCCATAGCAACGGCTTTACTCCTCCTGCTTGACTTGCCCAGTAGACCTTTTTCTTGTGTAGCTTTGCTTCATAGCCCACATGTGCCTTACTTACTCACCCAAGTTCTTTTGAATAGGCCAGGAGGACAAACATGCGCCCCTTTAAATGACTTCAGACCAGGCTTAGAACACTTGACGCAACATTCCTGAGAAGTCTTGGGCATTGCAGTTCAACGTGAACAATGGTCACATCCTGACCCTAACTACCACTGCTTGGCTGCCCAGGCCTACCTCTACAAGGTAGTAGTCCATATTGGCGTCCTGCAAGTGCTGGCTGATCCCCCCCGAACCCAGGCCTCCCCTGTATTTAGATTGCCGGTGGGTAGGCTGGATCCAAAAAGCCCGGGAACGGCAGCGCACACATTAACTCTTTCCCTACCAGCCTGGAGCAGCCACTAACTCAAAGCGTACTCCTGTAGGCAACCTGCCTACACTCTGACCTCTGCAGGGCGCAGGTTTCATGGCCCGTCGGCTGCTCTGTCGCTTCTCGCTGGCTTCGGCAGTCCGCCTGCGTGCTTCTCGCGCGGTCCCCCAGCCTGGGGAACGCAGCGGAATGTGTTGGCGCGAAGAGACTGAAGAGCAGGAGTGATAGAGCCAAAGCGGCTCAGCAGAGAGCGCTAGCGAATGGCTGGGCCGCGCAGCCTGGGTGGGATGTAGGATAGGGCTAGCTAGGTGGGGGTGGCCTCTCGGCGTGGCTTAGTTGCCGTAGGGGACTGGATGCGTGGCAAGCATTCCTGAGGGGAAGAGAGAGAGAAAGCGTCAATTTCAAAGGAGGGGGCGTAAAAGGGAAGCAGGCGAAGAAAAGTGGGAGCTGGACTGGTGATTTTGGAGGAGCTAGGTGTGCAGGAGGGCCTGCAGAGTGCTGAGGAAAAAAAAAGAATGTAAAAAAGGCAGAGAGGAGAGTGACCCCTGCTGGAGGAAAAAAGCAAAAGCCTACAGCACCTGGTATTCCCAGGCGGTCTCCCATCCAAGTACTAACCAGGCCCGACCCTGCTTAGCTTCCGAGATCAGACGAGATCGGGCGCATTCAGGGTGGTGTGGCCGTAGGCAGTACTCAGGCTCTCCCTCAACCTTCTTATACTTGTCACCGGCACCCTGGCCCCGCCTTTCCATCACTTTACTACACTCAGCTGTGCTTTTTCACAAGCAACGCCACACACTCGTCTCTCCTCTCTCCCCTCTCTCTCTCTCTCTCTCTCTTCCTCTGGCTGGCTCTCTCGCTCTCCTCAACCCCTGCCTCATGCTGCTTTGCTCCCTCTTTAACCTCTTCCTGCCTGCACCTTCTCAAACACATTCTCAGCCTGGCCTCCAAGGCTCCTCTCTGCCTTCCCCTGGCCTGACTTTAAGCCTAAAGCTGACAGGGCTCAACACCACAGGAGCAGCAGGGCGCAAGCTTTCTAGACAGCAGCAGAGCCCACCAGGAAGGCCAGGCCTTCGCTCGCCTGACAGCCAGACTTCTCCGGGCACCAGCTAGTGCTCCCGCCTATCTGCCCCGACGCAAAAAATAAAAAAAAAAAAAAGACAGGGACCCTGGTTGCACCAGGGCCTACAAACGCCAGTCCCCTGCCTGCTCGGCCTCAGTCTTTTGGGTGGCGTAGTGGCCGCTCCCCCCTTCCCTGCGTGCACCACAAGGCCCTGCCGCTCGAGGCCCCACCTCTTGCCGCAGGTCTCGCGCTCTTGTTGGGTGGGGTGCAACTCATCCTGCGCGCAGGGGTGCCTTTCGCCGTCCACCCACTCACCATTGCCCGGGACCAGGCGGAGACTGCGGTCATGTCAAAGTCCTACGTTAGGTGGGTTCCCCTGACCTAGAGATGAGCCATAACACTGTGTGCAGCACCGAAGGGACAGGGTCCCTCTGAAAACGACTTAGAAACATAGAATGTGTCGGCAGATAAGAACCATTTGGCCCATCTAGTCTGCCCAATATATCTGAATCCTTTGAATAGTCCCTGGCCCTATCTTATATGAAGGATAGCCTTATGCCTATCCCATGCATGCTTAAACTCCTTCACTGTATTTGCAGCTACCACTTCTGCAGGAAGGTTATTCCATGCATCCACTACTCTCTCAGTAAAGTAATACTTCCTCATATTACTTTTAAACCTTTGCCCCTCTAGTTTAAAACGGTGTCCTCTTGTGGTAGTTTTTCTTCTTTTAAATATGCTCTCCTCCTTTACCGAGTTGATTCCCTTTATGTATTTAAAAGTTTCTATCATATCCCCTCTGTCTCTTCTTTCTTCCAAGCTATACATGTTAAGGTCCTTTAACCTTTCCTGGTAAGTTTTTTCCTGCAATCCATGTACTAGTTTAGTAGCTCTTCTCTGAACTCTCTCTAGAGTATCTATATCCTTCTGGAGATATGGCCTCCAGTACTGCGCACGACTGTCCCGTCCCACTACACACCTTGGCTCTATGAATGTTGCAATTAGGAGGGCAGCTGCCGAGCTCCACCCGTCCAGCGTACCTCTGCTACCTCACTTCCAGTAACAGAATGGGGTCCCGCCGTGCATGTTGCGCCCACCTCATGCGCGCACTTGTTAGCTCCTTCACTCTGGTACCATGTGACCAGGCCACGGATCTCCGTAACGTGGGTTGGGTTCCGCTTGCTACTGGAAGCCGACAGCTGGGGAGGGAGCCAGAACATTCACCCCCCCTGGCTACCGGAGGACCCCTCACCTATACCAGGTACTACGTCTTACGACTGCCTGCAGTGTACCTTGCTCTCTTCCTGGGTTACCCATAGCAACGGCTTTACTCCTCCTGCTTGACTTGCCCAGTAGACCTTTTTCTTGTGTAGCTTTGCTTCATAGCCCACATGTGCCTTACTTACTCACCCAAGTTCTTTTGAATAGGCCAGGAGGACAAACATGCGCCCCTTTAAATGACTTCAGACCAGGCTTAGAACACTTGACGCAACATTCCTGAGAAGTCTTGGGCATTGCAGTTCAACGTGAACAATGGTCACATCCTGACCCTAACTACCACTGCTTGGCTGCCCAGGCCTACCTCTACAAGGTAGTAGTCCATATTGGCGTCCTGCAAGTGCTGGCTGATCCCCCCCGAACCCAGGCCTCCCCTGTATTTAGATTGCCGGTGGGTAGGCTGGATCCAAAAAGCCCGGGAACGGCAGCGCACACATTAACTCTTTCCCTACCAGCCTGGAGCAGCCACTAACTCAAAGCGTACTCCTGTAGGCAACCTGCCTACACTCTGACCTCTGCAGGGCGCAGGTTTCATGGCCCGTCGGCTGCTCTGTCGCTTCTCGCTGGCTTCGGCAGTCCGCCTGCGTGCTTCTCGCGCGGTCCCCCAGCCTGGGGAACGCAGCGGAATGTGTTGGCGCGAAGAGACTGAAGAGCAGGAGTGATAGAGCCAAAGCGGCTCAGCAGAGAGCGCTAGCGAATGGCTGGGCCGCGCAGCCTGGGTGGGATGTAGGATAGGGCTAGCTAGGTGGGGGTGGCCTCTCGGCGTGGCTTAGTTGCCGTAGGGGACTGGATGCGTGGCAAGCGTTCCTGAGGGGAAGAGAGAGAGAAAGCGTCAATTTCAAAGGAGGGGGCGTAAAAGGGAAGCAGGCGAAGAAAAGTGGGAGCTGGACTGGTGATTTTGGAGGAGCTAGGTGTGCAGGAGGGCCTGCAGAGTGCTGAGGAAAAAAAAAGAATGTAAAAAAGGCAGAGAGGAGAGTGACCCCTGCTGGAGGAAAAAAGCAAAAGCCTACAGCACCTGGTATTCCCAGGCGGTCTCCCATCCAAGTACTAACCAGGCCCGACCTTGCTTAGCTTCCGAGATCAGACGAGATCGGGCGCATTCAGGGTGGTGTGGCCGTAGGCAGTACTCAGGCTCTCCCTCAACCTAACCTTCTTATACTTGTCACCGGCACCCTGGCCCCGCCTTTCCATCACTTTACTACACTCAGCTGTGCTTTTTCACAAGCAACGCCACACACTCGTCTCTCCTCTCTCCCCTCTCTCTCTCTCTCTCTCTCTTCCTCTGGCTGGCTCTCTCGCTCTCCTCAACCCCTGCCTCATGCTGCTTTGCTCCCTCTTTAACCTCTTCCTGCCTGCACCTTCTCAAACACATTCTCAGCCTGGCCTCCAAGGCTCCTCTCTGCCTTCCCCTGGCCTGACTTTAAGCCTAAAGCTGACAGGGCTCAACACCACAGGAGCAGCAGGGCGCAAGCTTTCTAGACAGCAGCAGAGCCCACCAGGAAGGCCAGGCCTTCGCTCGCCTGACAGCCAGACTTCTCCGGGCACCAGCTAGTGCTCCCGCCTATCTGCCCCGACGCAAAAAATAAAAAAAAAAAAAAGACAGGGACCCTGGTTGCACCAGGGCCTACAAACGCCAGTCCCCTGCCTGCTCGGCCTCAGTCTTTTGGGTGGCGTAGTGGCCGCTCCCCCCTTCCCTGCGTGCACCACAAGGCCCTGCCGCTCGAGGCCCCACCTCTTGCCGCAGGTCTCGCGCTCTTGTTGGGTGGGGTGCAACTCATCCTGCGCGCAGGGGTGCCTTTCGCCGTCCACCCACTCACCATTGCCCGGGACCAGGCGGAGACTGCGGTCATGTCAAAGTCCTACGTTAGGTGGGTTCCCCTGACCTAGAGATGAGCCATAACACTGTGTGCAGCACCCAAGGGACAGGGTCCCTCTGAAAACGACTTAGAAACATAGAATGTGTCGGCAGATAAGAACCATTTGGCCCATCTAGTCTGCCCAATATATCTGAATCCTTTGAATAGTCCCTGGCCCTATCTTATATGAAGGATAGCCTTATGCCTATCCCATGCATGCTTAAACTCCTTCACTGTATTTGCAGCTACCACTTCTGCAGGAAGGTTATTCCATGCATCCACTACTCTCTCAGTAAAGTAATACTTCCTCATATTACTTTTAAACCTTTGCCCCTCTAGTTTAAAACGGTGTCCTCTTGTGGTAGTTTTTCTTCTTTTAAATATGCTCTCCTCCTTTACCGAGTTGATTCCCTTTATGTATTTAAAAGTTTCTATCATATCCCCTCTGTCTCTTCTTTCTTCCAAGCTATACATGTTAAGGTCCTTTAACCTTTCCTGGTAAGTTTTTTCCTGCAATCCATGTACTAGTTTAGTAGCTCTTCTCTGAACTCTCTCTAGAGTATCTATATCCTTCTGGAGATATGGCCTCCAGTACTGCGCACGACTGTCCCGTCCCACTACACACCTTGGCTCTATGAATGTTGCAATTAGGAGGGCAGCTGCCGAGCTCCACCCGTCCAGCGTACCTCTGCTACCTCACTTCCAGTAACAGAATGGGGTCCCGCCGTGCATGTTGCGCCCACCTCATGCGCGCACTTGTTAGCTCCTTCACTCTGGTACCATGTGACCAGGCCACGGATCTCCGTAACGTGGGTTGGGTTCCGCTTGCTACTGGAAGCCGACAGCTGGGGAGGGAGCCAGAACATTCTCCCCCCCTGGCTACCGGAGGACCCCTCACCTATACCAGGTACTACGTCTTACGACTGCCTGCAGTGTACCTTGCTCTCTTCCTGGGTTACCCATAGCAACGGCTTTACTCCTCCTGCTTGACTTGCCCAGTAGACCTTTTTCTTGTGTAGCTTTGCTTCATAGCCCACATGTGCCTTACTTACTCACCCAAGTTCTTTTGAATAGGCCAGGAGGACAAACATGCGCCCCTTTAAATGACTTCAGACCAGGCTTAGAACACTTGACGCAACATTCCTGAGAAGTCTTGGGCATTGCAGTTCAACGTGAACAATGGTCACATCCTGACCCTAACTACCACTGCTTGGCTGCCCAGGCCTACCTCTACAAGGTAGTAGTCCATATTGGCGTCCTGCAAGTGCTGGCTGATCCCCCCCGAACCCAGGCCTCCCCTGTATTTAGATTGCCGGTGGGTAGGCTGGATCCAAAAAGCCCGGGAACGGCAGCGCACACATTAACTCTTTCCCTACCAGCCTGGAGCAGCCACTAACTCAAAGCGTACTCCTGTAGGCAACCTGCCTACACTCTGACCTCTGCAGGGCGCAGGTTTCATGGCCCGTCGGCTGCTCTGTCGCTTCTCGCTGGCTTCGGCAGTCCGCCTGCGTGCTTCTCGCGCGGTCCCCCAGCCTGGGGAACGCAGCGGAATGTGTTGGCGCGAAGAGACTGAAGAGCAGGAGTGATAGAGCCAAAGCGGCTCAGCAGAGAGCGCTAGCGAATGGCTGGGCCGCGCAGCCTGGGTGGGATGTAGGATAGGGCTAGCTAGGTGGGGGTGGCCTCTCGGCGTGGCTTAGTTGCCGTAGGGGACTGGATGCGTGGCAAGCGTTCCTGAGGGGAAGAGAGAGAGAAAGCGTCAATTTCAAAGGAGGGGGCGTAAAAGGGAAGCAGGCGAAGAAAAGTGGGAGCTGGACTGGTGATTTTGGAGGAGCTAGGTGTGCAGGAGGGCCTGCAGAGTGCTGAGGAAAAAAAAAGAATGTAAAAAAGGCAGAGAGGAGAGTGACCCCTGCTGGAGGAAAAAAGCAAAAGCCTACAGCACCTGGTATTCCCAGGCGGTCTCCCATCCAAGTACTAACCAGGCCCGACCCTGCTTAGCTTCCGAGATCAGACGAGATCGGGCGCATTCAGGGTGGTGTGGCCGTAGGCAGTACTCAGGCTCTCCCTCAACCTTCTTATACTTGTCACCGGCACCCTGGCCCCGCCTTTCCATCACTTTACTACACTCAGCTGTGCTTTTTCACAAGCAACGCCACACACTCGTCTCTCCTCTCTCCCCTCTCTCTCTCTCTCTCTCTCTTCCTCTGGCTGGCTCTCTCGCTCTCCTCAACCCCTGCCTCATGCTGCTTTGCTCCCTCTTTAACCTCTTCCTGCCTGCACCTTCTCAAACACATTCTCAGCCTGGCCTCCAAGGCTCCTCTCTGCCTTCCCCTGGCCTGACTTTAAGCCTAAAGCTGACAGGGCTCAACACCACAGGAGCAGCAGGGCGCAAGCTTTCTAGACAGCAGCAGAGCCCACCAGGAAGGCCAGGCCTTCGCTCGCCTGACAGCCAGACTTCTCCGGGCACCAGCTAGTGCTCCCGCCTATCTGCCCCGACGCAAAAAATAAAAAAAAAAAAAAGACAGGGACCCTGGTTGCACCAGGGCCTACAAACGCCAGTCCCCTGCCTGCTCGGCCTCAGTCTTTTGGGTGGCGTAGTGGCCGCTCCCCCCTTCCCTGCGTGCACCACAAGGCCCTGCCGCTCGAGGCCCCACCTCTTGCCGCAGGTCTCGCGCTCTTGTTGGGTGGGGTGCAACTCATCCTGCGCGCAGGGGTGCCTTTCGCCGTCCACCCACTCACCATTGCCCGGGACCAGGCGGAGACTGCGGTCATGTCAAAGTCCTACGTTAGGTGGGTTCCCCTGACCTAGAGATGAGCCATAACACTGTGTGCAGCACCGAAGGGACAGGGTCCCTCTGAAAACGACTTAGAAACATAGAATGTGTCGGCAGATAAGAACCATTTGGCCCATCTAGTCTGCCCAATATATCTGAATCCTTTGAATAGTCCCTGGCCCTATCTTATATGAAGGATAGCCTTATGCCTATCCCATGCATGCTTAAACTCCTTCACTGTATTTGCAGCTACCACTTCTGCAGGAAGGTTATTCCATGCATCCACTACTCTCTCAGTAAAGTAATACTTCCTCATATTACTTTTAAACCTTTGCCCCTCTAGTTTAAAACGGTGTCCTCTTGTGGTAGTTTTTCTTCTTTTAAATATGCTCTCCTCCTTTACCGAGTTGATTCCCTTTATGTATTTAAAAGTTTCTATCATATCCCCTCTGTCTCTTCTTTCTTCCAAGCTATACATGTTAAGGTCCTTTAACCTTTCCTGGTAAGTTTTTTCCTGCAATCCATGTACTAGTTTAGTAGCTCTTCTCTGAACTCTCTCTAGAGTATCTATATCCTTCTGGAGATATGGCCTCCAGTACTGCGCACGACTGTCCCGTCCCACTACACACCTTGGCTCTATGAATGTTGCAATTAGGAGGGCAGCTGCCGAGCTCCACCTGTCCAGCGTACCTCTGCTACCTCACTTCCAGTAACAGAATGGGGTCCCGCCGTGCATGTTGCGCCCACCTCATGCGCGCACTTGTTAGCTCCTTCACTCTGGTACCATGTGACCAGGCCACGGATCTCCGTAACGTGGGTTGGGTTCCGCTTGCTACTGGAAGCCGACAGCTGGGGAGGGAGCCAGAACATTCACCCCCCCTGGCTACCGGAGGACCCCTCACCTATACCAGGTACTACGTCTTACGACTGCCTGCAGTGTACCTTGCTCTCTTCCTGGGTTACCCATAGCAACGGCTTTACTCCTCCTGCTTGACTTGCCCAGTAGACCTTTTTCTTGTGTAGCTTTGCTTCATAGCCCACATGTGCCTTACTTACTCACCCAAGTTCTTTTGAATAGGCCAGGAGGACAAACATGCGCCCCTTTAAATGACTTCAGACCAGGCTTAGAACACTTGACGCAACATTCCTGAGAAGTCTTGGGCATTGCAGTTCAACGTGAACAATGGTCACATCCTGACCCTAACTACCACTGCTTGGCTGCCCAGGCCTACCTCTACAAGGTAGTAGTCCATATTGGCGTCCTGCAAGTGCTGGCTGATCCCCCCCGAACCCAGGCCTCCCCTGTATTTAGATTGCCGGTGGGTAGGCTGGATCCAAAAAGCCCGGGAACGGCAGCGCACACATTAACTCTTTCCCTACCAGCCTGGAGCAGCCACTAACTCAAAGCGTACTCCTGTAGGCAACCTGCCTACACTCTGACCTCTGCAGGGCGCAGGTTTCATGGCCCGTCGGCTGCTCTGTCGCTTCTCGCTGGCTTCGGCAGTCCGCCTGCGTGCTTCTCGCGCGGTCCCCCAGCCTGGGGAACGCAGCGGAATGTGTTGGCGCGAAGAGACTGAAGAGCAGGAGTGATAGAGCCAAAGCGGCTCAGCAGAGAGCGCTAGCGAATGGCTGGGCCGCGCAGCCTGGGTGGGATGTAGGATAGGGCTAGCTAGGTGGGGGTGGCCTCTCGGCGTGGCTTAGTTGCCGTAGGGGACTGGATGCGTGGCAAGCGTTCCTGAGGGGAAGAGAGAGAGAAAGCGTCAATTTCAAAGGAGGGGGCGTAAAAGGGAAGCAGGCGAAGAAAAGTGGGAGCTGGACTGGTGATTTTGGAGGAGCTAGGTGTGCAGGAGGGCCTGCAGAGTGCTGAGGAAAAAAAAAGAATGTAAAAAAGGCAGAGAGGAGAGTGACCCCTGCTGGAGGAAAAAAGCAAAAGCCTACAGCACCTGGTATTCCCAGGCGGTCTCCCATCCAAGTACTAACCAGGCCCGACCCTGCTTAGCTTCCGAGATCAGACGAGATCGGGCGCATTCAGGGTGGTGTGGCCGTAGGCAGTACTCAGGCTCTCCCTCAACCTTCTTATACTTGTCACCGGCACCCTGGCCCCGCCTTTCCATCACTTTACTACACTCAGCTGTGCTTTTTCACAAGCAACGCCACACACTCGTCTCTCCTCTCTCCCCTCTCTCTCTCTCTCTCTCTCTTCCTCTGGCTGGCTCTCTCGCTCTCCTCAACCCCTGCCTCATGCTGCTTTGCTCCCTCTTTAACCTCTTCCTGCCTGCACCTTCTCAAACACATTCTCAGCCTGGCCTCCAAGGCTCCTCTCTGCCTTCCCCTGGCCTGACTTTAAGCCTAAAGCTGACAGGGCTCAACACCACAGGAGCAGCAGGGCGCAAGCTTTCTAGACAGCAGCAGAGCCCACCAGGAAGGCCAGGCCTTCGCTCGCCTGACAGCCAGACTTCTCCGGGCACCAGCTAGTGCTCCCGCCTATCTGCCCCGACGCAAAAAATAAAAAAAAAAAAAAGACAGGGACCCTGGTTGCACCAGGGCCTACAAACGCCAGTCCCCTGCCTGCTCGGCCTCAGTCTTTTGGGTGGCGTAGTGGCCGCTCCCCCCTTCCCTGCGTGCACCACAAGGCCCTGCCGCTCGAGGCCCCACCTCTTGCCGCAGGTCTCGCGCTCTTGTTGGGTGGGGTGCAACTCATCCTGCGCGCAGGGGTGCCTTTCGCCGTCCACCCACTCACCATTGCCCGGGACCAGGCGGAGACTGCGGTCATGTCAAAGTCCTACGTTAGGTGGGTTCCCCTGACCTAGAGATGAGCCATAACACTGTGTGCAGCACCGAAGGGACAGGGTCCCTCTGAAAACGACTTAGAAACATAGAATGTGTCGGCAGATAAGAACCATTTGGCCCATCTAGTCTGCCCAATATATCTGAATCCTTTGAATAGTCCCTGGCCCTATCTTATACGAAGGATAGCCTTATGCCTATCCCATGCATGCTTAAACTCCTTCACTGTATTTGCAGCTACCACTTCTGCAGGAAGGTTATTCCATGCATCCACTACTCTCTCAGTAAAGTAATACTTCCTCATATTACTTTTAAACCTTTGCCCCTCTAGTTTAAAACGGTGTCCTCTTGTGGTAGTTTTTCTTCTTTTAAATATGCTCTCCTCCTTTACCGAGTTGATTCCCTTTATGTATTTAAAAGTTTCTATCATATCCCCTCTGTCTCTTCTTTCTTCCAAGCTATACATGTTAAGGTCCTTTAACCTTTCCTGGTAAGTTTTTTCCTGCAATCCATGTACTAGTTTAGTAGCTCTTCTCTGAACTCTCTCTAGAGTATCTATATCCTTCTGGAGATATGGCCTCCAGTACTGCGCACGACTGTCCCGTCCCACTACACACCTTGGCTCTATGAATGTTGCAATTAGGAGGGCAGCTGCCGAGCTCCACCCGTCCAGCGTACCTCTGCTACCTCACTTCCAGTAACAGAATGGGGTCCCGCCGTGCATGTTGCGCCCACCTCATGCGCGCACTTGTTAGCTCCTTCACTCTGGTACCATGTGACCAGGCCACGGATCTCCGTAACGTGGGTTGGGTTCCGCTTGCTACTGGAAGCCGACAGCTGGGGAGGGAGCCAGAACATTCACCCCCCCTGGCTACCGGAGGACCCCTCACCTATACCAGGTACTACGTCTTACGACTGCCTGCAGTGTACCTTGCTCTCTTCCTGGGTTACCCATAGCAACGGCTTTACTCCTCCTGCTTGACTTGCCCAGTAGACCTTTTTCTTGTGTAGCTTTGCTTCATAGCCCACATGTGCCTTACTTACTCACCCAAGTTCTTTTGAATAGGCCAGGAGGACAAACATGCGCCCCTTTAAATGACTTCAGACCAGGCTTAGAACACTTGACGCAACATTCCTGAGAAGTCTTGGGCATTGCAGTTCAACGTGAACAATGGTCACATCCTGACCCTAACTACCACTGCTTGGCTGCCCAGGCCTACCTCTACAAGGTAGTAGTCCATATTGGCGTCCTGCAAGTGCTGGCTGATCCCCCCCGAACCCAGGCCTCCCCTGTATTTAGATTGCCGGTGGGTAGGCTGGATCCAAAAAGCCCGGGAACGGCAGCGCACACATTAACTCTTTCCCTACCAGCCTGGAGCAGCCACTAACTCAAAGCGTACTCCTGTAGGCAACCTGCCTACACTCTGACCTCTGCAGGGCGCAGGTTTCATGGCCCGTCGGCTGCTCTGTCGCTTCTCGCTGGCTTCGGCAGTCCGCCTGCGTGCTTCTCGCGCGGTCCCCCAGCCTGGGGAACGCAGCGGAATGTGTTGGCGCGAAGAGACTGAAGAGCAGGAGTGATAGAGCCAAAGCGGCTCAGCAGAGAGCGCTAGCGAATGGCTGGGCCGCGCAGCCTGGGTGGGATGTAGGATAGGGCTAGCTAGGTGGGGGTGGCCTCTCGGCGTGGCTTAGTTGCCGTAGGGGACTGGATGCGTGGCAAGCGTTCCTGAGGGGAAGAGAGAGAGAAAGCGTCAATTTCAAAGGAGGGGGCGTAAAAGGGAAGCAGGCGAAGAAAAGTGGGAGCTGGACTGGTGATTTTGGAGGAGCTAGGTGTGCAGGAGGGCCTGCAGAGTGCTGAGGAAAAAAAAAGAATGTAAAAAAGGCAGAGAGGAGAGTGACCCCTGCTGGAGGAAAAAAGCAAAAGCCTACAGCACCTGGTATTCCCAGGCGGTCTCCCATCCAAGTACTAACCAGGCCCGACCCTGCTTAGCTTCCGAGATCAGACGAGATCGGGCGCATTCAGGGTGGTGTGGCCGTAGGCAGTACTCAGGCTCTCCCTCAACCTTCTTATACTTGTCACCGGCACCCTGGCCCCGCCTTTCCATCACTTTACTACACTCAGCTGTGCTTTTTCACAAGCAACGCCACACACTCGTCTCTCCTCTCTCCCCTCTCTCTCTCTCTCTCTCTCTTCCTCTGGCTGGCTCTCTCGCTCTCCTCAACCCCTGCCTCATGCTGCTTTGCTCCCTCTTTAACCTCTTCCTGCCTGCACCTTCTCAAACACATTCTCAGCCTGGCCTCCAAGGCTCCTCTCTGCCTTCCCCTGGCCTGACTTTAAGCCTAAAGCTGACAGGGCTCAACACCACAGGAGCAGCAGGGCGCAAGCTTTCTAGACAGCAGCAGAGCCCACCAGGAAGGCCAGGCCTTCGCTCGCCTGACAGCCAGACTTCTCCGGGCACCAGCTAGTGCTCCCGCCTATCTGCCCCGACGCAAAAAATAAAAAATAAAAAAAGACCGGGACCCTGGTTGCACCAGGGCCTACAAACGCCAGTCCCCTGCCTGCTCGGCCTCAGTCTTTTGGGTGGCGTAGTGGCCGCTCCCCCCTTCCCTGCGTGCACCACAAGGCCCTGCCGCTCAAGGCCCCACCTCTTGCCGCAGGTCTCGCGCTCTTGTTGGGTGGGGTGCAACTCATCCTGCGCGCAGGGGTGCCTTTCGCCGTCCACCCACTCACCATTGCCCGGGACCAGGCGGAGACTGCGGTCATGTCAAAGTCCTACGTTAGGTGGGTTCCCCTGACCTAGAGATGAGCCATAACACTGTGTGCAGCACCGAAGGGACAGGGTCCCTCTGAAAACGACTTAGAAACATAGAATGTGTCGGCAGATAAGAACCATTTGGCCCATCTAGTCTGCCCAATATATCTGAATCCTTTGAATAGTCCCTGGCCCTATCTTATATGAAGGATAGCCTTATGCCTATCCCATGCATGCTTAAACTCCTTCACTGTATTTGCAGCTACCACTTCTGCAGGAAGGTTATTCCATGCATCCACTACTCTCTCAGTAAAGTAATACTTCCTCATATTACTTTTAAACCTTTGCCCCTCTAGTTTAAAACGGTGTCCTCTTGTGGTAGTTTTTCTTCTTTTAAATATGCTCTCCTCCTTTACCGAGTTGATTCCCTTTATGTATTTAAAAGTTTCTATCATATCCCCTCTGTCTCTTCTTTCTTCCAAGCTATACATGTTAAGGTCCTTTAACCTTTCCTGGTAAGTTTTTTCCTGCAATCCATGTACTAGTTTAGTAGCTCTTCTCTGAACTCTCTCTAGAGTATCTATATCCTTCTGGAGATATGGCCTCCAGTACTGCGCACGACTGTCCCGTCCCACTACACACCTTGGCTCTATGAATGTTGCAATTAGGAGGGCAGCTGCCGAGCTCCACCCGTCCAGCGTACCTCTGCTACCTCACTTCCAGTAACAGAATGGGGTCCCGCCGTGCATGTTGCGCCCACCTCATGCGCGCACTTGTTAGCTCCTTCACTCTGGTACCATGTGACCAGGCCACGGATCTCCGTAACGTGGGTTGGGTTCCGCTTGCTACTGGAAGCCGACAGCTGGGGAGGGAGCCAGAACATTCACCCCCCCTGGCTACCGGAGGACCCCTCACCTATACCAGGTACTACGTCTTACGACTGCCTGCAGTGTACCTTGCTCTCTTCCTGGGTTACCCATAGCAACGGCTTTACTCCTCCTGCTTGACTTGCCCAGTAGACCTTTTTCTTGTGTAGCTTTGCTTCATAGCCCACATGTGCCTTACTTACTCACCCAAGTTCTTTTGAATAGGCCAGGAGGACAAACATGCGCCCCTTTAAATGACTTCAGACCAGGCTTAGAACACTTGACGCAACATTCCTGAGAAGTCTTGGGCATTGCAGTTCAACGTGAACAATGGTCACATCCTGACCCTAACTACCACTGCTTGGCTGCCCAGGCCTACCTCTACAAGGTAGTAGTCCATATTGGCGTCCTGCAAGTGCTGGCTGATCCCCCCCGAACCCAGGCCTCCCCTGTATTTAGATTGCCGGTGGGTAGGCTGGATCCAAAAAGCCCGGGAACGGCAGCGCACACATTAACTCTTTCCCTACCAGCCTGGAGCAGCCACTAACTCAAAGCGTACTCCTGTAGGCAACCTGCCTACACTCTGACCTCTGCAGGGCGCAGGTTTCATGGCCCGTCGGCTGCTCTGTCGCTTCTCGCTGGCTTCGGCAGTCCGCCTGCGTGCTTCTCGCGCGGTCCCCCAGCCTGGGGAACGCAGCGGAATGTGTTGGCGCGAAGAGACTGAAGAGCAGGAGTGATAGAGCCAAAGCGGCTCAGCAGAGAGCGCTAGCGAATGGCTGGGCCGCGCAGCCTGGGTGGGATGTAGGATAGGGCTAGCTAGGTGGGGGTGGCCTCTCGGCGTGGCTTAGTTGCCGTAGGGGACTGGATGCGTGGCAAGCGTTCCTGAGGGGAAGAGAGAGAGAAAGCGTCATTTTCAAAGGAGGGGGCGTAAAAGGGAAGCAGGCGAAGAAAAGTGGGAGCTGGACTGGTGATTTTGGAGGAGCTAGGTGTGCAGGAGGGCCTGCAGAGTGCTGAGGAAAAAAAAAGAATGTAAAAAAGGCAGAGAGGAGAGTGACCCCTGCTGGAGGAAAAAAGCAAAAGCCTACAGCACCTGGTATTCCCAGGCGGTCTCCCATCCAAGTACTAACCAGGCCCGACCCTGCTTTGCTTCCGAGATCAGACGAGATCGGGCGCATTCAGGGTGGTGTGGCCGTAGGCAGTACTCAGGCTCTCCCTCAACCTTCTTATACTTGTCACCGGCACCCTGGCCCCGCCTTTCCATCACTTTACTACACTCAGCTGTGCTTTTTCACAAGCAACGCCACACACTCGTCTCTCCTCTCTCCCCTCTCTCTCTCTCTCTCTCTTCCTCTGGCTGGCTCTCTCGCTCTCCTCAACCCCTGCCTCATGCTGCTTTGCTCCCTCTTTAACCTCTTCCTGCCTGCACCTTCTCAAACACATTCTCAGCCTGGCCTCCAAGGCTCCTCTCTGCCTTCCCCTGGCCTGACTTTAAGCCTAAAGCTGACAGGGCTCAACACCACAGGAGCAGCAGGGCGCAAGCTTTCTAGACAGCAGCAGAGCCCACCAGGAAGGCCAGGCCTTCGCTCGCCTGACAGCCAGACTTCTCCGGGCACCAGCTAGTGCTCCCGCCTATCTGCCCCGACGCAAAAAATAAAAAAAAAAAAAGACAGGGACCCTGGTTGCACCAGGGCCTACAAACGCCAGTCCCCTGCCTGCTCGGCCTCAGTCTTTTGGGTGGCGTAGTGGCCGCTCCCCCCTTCCCTGCGTGCACCACAAGGCCCTGCCGCTCGAGGCCCCACCTCTTGCCGCAGGTCTCGCGCTCTTGTTGGGTGGGGTGCAACTCATCCTGCGCGCAGGGGTGCCTTTCGCCGTCCACCCACTCACCATTGCCCGGGACCAGGCGGAGACTGCGGTCATGTCAAAGTCCTACGTTAGGTGGGTTCCCCTGACCTAGAGATGAGCCATAACACTGTGTGCAGCACCCAAGGGACAGGGTCCCTCTGAAAACGACTTAGAAACATAGAATGTGTCGGCAGATAAGAACCATTTGGCCCATCTAGTCTGCCCAATATATCTGAATCCTTTGAATAGTCCCTGGCCCTATCTTATATGAAGGATAGCCTTATGCCTATCCCATGCATGCTTAAACTCCTTCACTGTATTTGCAGCTACCACTTCTGCAGGAAGGTTATTCCATGCATCCACTACTCTCTCAGTAAAGTAATACTTCCTCATATTACTTTTAAACCTTTGCCCCTCTAGTTTAAAACGGTGTCCTCTTGTGGTAGTTTTTCTTCTTTTAAATATGCTCTCCTCCTTTACCGAGTTGATTCCCTTTATGTATTTAAAAGTTTCTATCATATCCCCTCTGTCTCTTCTTTCTTCCAAGCTATACATGTTAAGGTCCTTTAACCTTTCCTGGTAAGTTTTTTCCTGCAATCCATGTACTAGTTTAGTAGCTCTTCTCTGAACTCTCTCTAGAGTATCTATATCCTTCTGGAGATATGGCCTCCAGTACTGCGCACGACTGTCCCGTCCCACTACACACCTTGGCTCTATGAATGTTGCAATTAGGAGGGCAGCTGCCGAGCTCCACCCGTCCAGCGTACCTCTGCTACCTCACTTCCAGTAACAGAATGGGGTCCCGCCGTGCATGTTGCGCCCACCTCATGCGCGCACTTGTTAGCTCCTTCACTCTGGTACCATGTGACCAGGCCACGGATCTCCGTAACGTGGGTTGGGTTCCGCTTGCTACTGGAAGCCGACAGCTGGGGAGGGAGCCAGAACATTCACCCCCCCTGGCTACCGGAGGACCCCTCACCTATACCAGGTACTACGTCTTACGACTGCCTGCAGTGTACCTTGCTCTCTTCCTGGGTTACCCATAGCAACGGCTTTACTCCTCCTGCTTGACTTGCCCAGTAGACCTTTTTCTTGTGTAGCTTTGCTTCATAGCCCACATGTGCCTTACTTACTCACCCAAGTTCTTTTGAATAGGCCAGGAGGACAAACATGCGCCCCTTTAAATGACTTCAGACCAGGCTTAGAACACTTGACGCAACATTCCTGAGAAGTCTTGGGCATTGCAGTTCAACGTGAACAATGGTCACATCCTGACCCTAACTACCACTGCTTGGCTGCCCAGGCCTACCTCTACAAGGTAGTAGTCCATATTGGCGTCCTGCAAGTGCTGGCTGATCCCCCCCGAACCCAGGCCTCCCCTGTATTTAGATTGCCGGTGGGTAGGCTGGATCCAAAAAGCCCGGGAACGGCAGCGCACACATTAACTCTTTCCCTACCAGCCTGGAGCAGCCACTAACTCAAAGCGTACTCCTGTAGGCAACCTGCCTACACTCTGACCTCTGCAGGGCGCAGGTTTCATGGCCCGTCGGCTGCTCTGTCGCTTCTCGCTGGCTTCGGCAGTCCGCCTGCGTGCTTCTCGCGCGGTCCCCCAGCCTGGGGAACGCAGCGGAATGTGTTGGCGCGAAGAGACTGAAGAGCAGGAGTGATAGAGCCAAAGCGGCTCAGCAGAGAGCGCTAGCGAATGGCTGGGCCGCGCAGCCTGGGTGGGATGTAGGATAGGGCTAGCTAGGTGGGGGTGGCCTCTCGGCGTGGCTTAGTTGCCGTAGGGGACTGGATGCGTGGCAAGCGTTCCTGAGGGGAAGAGAGAGAGAAAGCGTCAATTTCAAAGGAGGGGGCGTAAAAGGGAAGCAGGCGAAGAAAAGTGGGAGCTGAACTGGTGATTTTGGAGGAGCTAGGTGTGCAGGAGGGCCTGCAGAGTGCTGAGGAAAAAAAAAGAATGTAAAAAAGGCAGAGAGGAGAGTGACCCCTGCTGGAGGAAAAAAGCAAAAGCCTACAGCACCTGGTATTCCCAGGCGGTCTCCCATCCAAGTACTAACCAGGCCCGACCCTGCTTAGCTTCCGAGATCAGACGAGATCGGGCGCATTCAGGGTGGTGTGGCCGTAGGCAGTACTCAGGCTCTCCCTCAACCTTCTTATACTTGTCACCGGCACCCTGGCCCCGCCTTTCCATCACTTTACTACACTCAGCTGTGCTTTTTCACAAGCAACGCCACACACTCGTCTCTCCTCTCTCCCCTCTCTCTCTCTCTCTCTCTTCCTCTGGCTGGCTCTCTCGCTCTCCTCAACCCCTGCCTCATGCTGCTTTGCTCCCTCTTTAACCTCTTCCTGCCTGCACCTTCTCAAACACATTCTCAGCCTGGCCTCCAAGGCTCCTCTCTGCCTTCCCCTGGCCTGACTTTAAGCCTAAAGCTGACAGGGCTCAACACCACAGGAGCAGCAGGGCGCAAGCTTTCTAGACAGCAGCAGAGCCCACCAGGAAGGCCAGGCCTTCGCTCGCCTGACAGCCAGACTTCTCCGGGCACCAGCTAGTGCTCCCGCCTATCTGCCCCGACGCAAAAAATAAAAAAAAAAAAAGACAGGGACCCTGGTTGCACCAGGGCCTACAAACGCCAGTCCCCTGCCTGCTCGGCCTCAGTCTTTTGGGTGGCGTAGTGGCCGCTCCCCCCTTCCCTGCGTGCACCACAAGGCCCTGCCGCTCGAGGCCCCACCTCTTGCCGCAGGTCTCGCGCTCTTGTTGGGTGGGGTGCAACTCATCCTGCGCGCAGGGGTGCCTTTCGCCGTCCACCCACTCACCATTGCCCGGGACCAGGCGGAGACTGCGGTCATGTCAAAGTCCTACGTTAGGTGGGTTCCCCTGACCTAGAGATGAGCCATAACACTGTGTGCAGCACCGAAGGGACAGGGTCCCTCTGAAAACGACTTAGAAACATAGAATGTGTCGGCAGATAAGAACCATTTGGCCCATCTAGTCTGCCCAATATATCTGAATCCTTTGAATAGTCCCTGGCCCTATCTTATATGAAGGATAGCCTTATGCCTATCCCATGCATGCTTAAACTCCTTCACTGTATTTGCAGCTACCACTTCTGCAGGAAGGTTATTCCATGCATCCACTACTCTCTCAGTAAAGTAATACTTCCTCATATTACTTTTAAACCTTTGCCCCTCTAGTTTAAAACGGTGTCCTCTTGTGGTAGTTTTTCTTCTTTTAAATATGCTCTCCTCCTTTACCGAGTTGATTCCCTTTATGTATTTAAAAGTTTCTATCATATCCCCTCTGTCTCTTCTTTCTTCCAAGCTATACATGTTAAGGTCCTTTAACCTTTCCTGGTAAGTTTTTTCCTGCAATCCATGTACTAGTTTAGTAGCTCTTCTCTGAACTCTCTCTAGAGTATCTATATCCTTCTGGAGATATGGCCTCCAGTACTGCGCACGACTGTCCCGTCCCACTACACACCTTGGCTCTATGAATGTTGCAATTAGGAGGGCAGCTGCCGAGCTCCACCCGTCCAGCGTACCTCTGCTACCTCACTTCCAGTAACAGAATGGGGTCCCGCCGTGCATGTTGCGCCCACCTCATGCGCGCACTTGTTAGCTCCTTCACTCTGGTACCATGTGACCAGGCCACGGATCTCCGTAACGTGGGTTGGGTTCCGCTTGCTACTGGAAGCCGACAGCTGGGGAGGGAGCCAGAACATTCACCCCCCCTGGCTACCGGAGGACCCCTCACCTATACCAGGTACTACGTCTTACGACTGCCTGCAGTGTACCTTGCTCTCTTCCTGGGTTACCCATAGCAACGGCTTTACTCCTCCTGCTTGACTTGCCCAGTAGACCTTTTTCTTGTGTAGCTTTGCTTCATAGCCCACATGTGCCTTACTTACTCACCCAAGTTCTTTTGAATAGGCCAGGAGGACAAACATGCGCCCCTTTAAATGACTTCAGACCAGGCTTAGAACACTTGACGCAACATTCCTGAGAAGTCTTGGGCATTGCAGTTCAACGTGAACAATGGTCACATCCTGACCCTAACTACCACTGCTTGGCTGCCCAGGCCTACCTCTACAAGGTAGTAGTCCATATTGGCGTCCTGCAAGTGCTGGCTGATCCCCCCCGAACCCAGGCCTCCCCTGTATTTAGATTGCCGGTGGGTAGGCTGGATCCAAAAAGCCCGGGAACGGCAGCGCACACATTAACTCTTTCCCTACCAGCCTGGAGCAGCCACTAACTCAAAGCGTACTCCTGTAGGCAACCTGCCTACACTCTGACCTCTGCAGGGCGCAGGTTTCATGGCCCGTCGGCTGCTCTGTCGCTTCTCGCTGGCTTCGGCAGTCCGCCTGCGTGCTTCTCGCGCGGTCCCCCAGCCTGGGGAACGCAGCGGAATGTGTTGGCGCGAAGAGACTGAAGAGCAGGAGTGATAGAGCCAAAGCGGCTCAGCAGAGAGCGCTAGCGAATGGCTGGGCCGCGCAGCCTGGGTGGGATGTAGGATAGGGCTAGCTAGGTGGGGGTGGCCTCTCGGCGTGGCTTAGTTGCCGTAGGGGACTGGATGCGTGGCAAGCGTTCCTGAGGGGAAGAGAGAGAGAAAGCGTCATTTTCAAAGGAGGGGGCGTAAAAGGGAAGCAGGCGAAGAAAAGTGGGAGCTGGACTGGTGATTTTGGAGGAGCTAGGTGTGCAGGAGGGCCTGCAGAGTGCTGAGGAAAAAAAAAGAATGTAAAAAAGGCAGAGAGGAGAGTGACCCCTGCTGGAGGAAAAAAGCAAAAGCCTACAGCACCTGGTATTCCCAGGCGGTCTCCCATCCAAGTACTAACCAGGCCCGACCCTGCTTAGCTTCCGAGATCAGACGAGATCGGGCGCATTCAGGGTGGTGTGGCCGTAGGCAGTACTCAGGCTCTCCCTCAACCTTCTTATACTTGTCACCGGCACCCTGGCCCCGCCTTTCCATCACTTTACTACACTCAGCTGTGCTTTTTCACAAGCAACGCCACACACTCGTCTCTCCTCTCTCCCCTCTCTCTCTCTCTCTCTCTTCCTCTGGCTGGCTCTCTCGCTCTCCTCAACCCCTGCCTCATGCTGCTTTGCTCCCTCTTTAACCTCTTCCTGCCTGCACCTTCTCAAACACATTCTCAGCCTGGCCTCCAAGGCTCCTCTCTGCCTTCCCCTGGCCTGACTTTAAGCCTAAAGCTGACAGGGCTCAACACCACAGGAGCAGCAGGGCGCAAGCTTTCTAGACAGCAGCAGAGCCCACCAGGAAGGCCAGGCCTTCGCTCGCCTGACAGCCAGACTTCTCCGGGCACCAGCTAGTGCTCCCGCCTATCTGCCCCGACGCAAAAAATAAAAAAAAAAAAAGACAGGGACCCTGGTTGCACCAGGGCCTACAAACGCCAGTCCCCTGCCTGCTCGGCCTCAGTCTTTTGGGTGGCGTAGTGGCCGCTCCCCCCTTCCCTGCGTGCACCACAAGGCCCTGCCGCTCGAGGCCCCACCTCTTGCCGCAGGTCTCGCGCTCTTGTTGGGTGGGGTGCAACTCATCCTGCGCGCAGGGGTGCCTTTCGCCGTCCACCCACTCACCATTGCCCGGGACCAGGCGGAGACTGCGGTCATGTCAAAGTCCTACGTTAGGTGGGTTCCCCTGACCTAGAGATGAGCCATAACACTGTGTGCAGCACCCAAGGGACAGGGTCCCTCTGAAAACGACTTAGAAACATAGAATGTGTCGGCAGATAAGAACCATTTGGCCCATCTAGTCTGCCCAATATATCTGAATCCTTTGAATAGTCCCTGGCCCTATCTTATATGAAGGATAGCCTTATGCCTATCCCATGCATGCTTAAACTCCTTCACTGTATTTGCAGCTACCACTTCTGCAGGAAGGTTATTCCATGCATCCACTACTCTCTCAGTAAAGTAATACTTCCTCATATTACTTTTAAACCTTTGCCCCTCTAGTTTAAAACGGTGTCCTCTTGTGGTAGTTTTTCTTCTTTTAAATATGCTCTCCTCCTTTACCGAGTTGATTCCCTTTATGTATTTAAAAGTTTCTATCATATCCCCTCTGTCTCTTCTTTCTTCCAAGCTATACATGTTAAGGTCCTTTAACCTTTCCTGGTAAGTTTTTTCCTGCAATCCATGTACTAGTTTAGTAGCTCTTCTCTGAACTCTCTCTAGAGTATCTATATCCTTCTGGAGATATGGCCTCCAGTACTGCGCACGACTGTCCCGTCCCACTACACACCTTGGCTCTATGAATGTTGCAATTAGGAGGGCAGCTGCCGAGCTCCACCCGTCCAGCGTACCTCTGCTACCTCACTTCCAGTAACAGAATGGGGTCCCGCCGTGCATGTTGCGCCCACCTCATGCGCGCACTTGTTAGCTCCTTCACTCTGGTACCATGTGACCAGGCCACGGATCTCCGTAACGTGGGTTGGGTTCCGCTTGCTACTGGAAGCCGACAGCTGGGGAGGGAGCCAGAACATTCACCCCCCCTGGCTACCGGAGGACCCCTCACCTATACCAGGTACTACGTCTTACGACTGCCTGCAGTGTACCTTGCTCTCTTCCTGGGTTACCCATAGCAACGGCTTTACTCCTCCTGCTTGACTTGCCCAGTAGACCTTTTTCTTGTGTAGCTTTGCTTCATAGCCCACATGTGCCTTACTTACTCACCCAAGTTCTTTTGAATAGGCCAGGAGGACAAACATGCGCCCCTTTAAATGACTTCAGACCAGGCTTAGAACACTTGACGCAACATTCCTGAGAAGTCTTGGGCATTGCAGTTCAACGTGAACAATGGTCACATCCTGACCCTAACTACCACTGCTTGGCTGCCCAGGCCTACCTCTACAAGGTAGTAGTCCATATTGGCGTCCTGCAAGTGCTGGCTGATCCCCCCCGAACCCAGGCCTCCCCTGTATTTAGATTGCCGGTGGGTAGGCTGGATCCAAAAAGCCCGGGAACGGCAGCGCACACATTAACTCTTTCCCTACCAGCCTGGAGCAGCCACTAACTCAAAGCGTACTCCTGTAGGCAACCTGCCTACACTCTGACCTCTGCAGGGCGCAGGTTTCATGGCCCGTCGGCTGCTCTGTCGCTTCTCGCTGGCTTCGGCAGTCCGCCTGCGTGCTTCTCGCGCGGTCCCCCAGCCTGGGGAACGCAGCGGAATGTGTTGGCGCGAAGAGACTGAAGAGCAGGAGTGATAGAGCCAAAGCGGCTCAGCAGAGAGCGCTAGCGAATGGCTGGGCCGCGCAGCCTGGGTGGGATGTAGGATAGGGCTAGCTAGGTGGGGGTGGCCTCTCGGCGTGGCTTAGTTGCCGTAGGGGACTGGATGCGTGGCAAGCGTTCCTGAGGGGAAGAGAGAGAGAAAGCGTCAATTTCAAAGGAGGGGGCGTAAAAGGGAAGCAGGCGAAGAAAAGTGGGAGCTGAACTGGTGATTTTGGAGGAGCTAGGTGTGCAGGAGGGCCTGCAGAGTGCTGAGGAAAAAAAAAGAATGTAAAAAAGGCAGAGAGGAGAGTGACCCCTGCTGGAGGAAAAAAGCAAAAGCCTACAGCACCTGGTATTCCCAGGCGGTCTCCCATCCAAGTACTAACCAGGCCCGACCCTGCTTAGCTTCCGAGATCAGACGAGATCGGGCGCATTCAGGGTGGTGTGGCCGTAGGCAGTACTCAGGCTCTCCCTCAACCTTCTTATACTTGTCACCGGCACCCTGGCCCCGCCTTTCCATCACTTTACTACACTCAGCTGTGCTTTTTCACAAGCAACGCCACACACTCGTCTCTCCTCTCTCCCCTCTCTCTCTCTCTCTCTCTTCCTCTGGCTGGCTCTCTCGCTCTCCTCAACCCCTGCCTCATGCTGCTTTGCTCCCTCTTTAACCTCTTCCTGCCTGCACCTTCTCAAACACATTCTCAGCCTGGCCTCCAAGGCTCCTCTCTGCCTTCCCCTGGCCTGACTTTAAGCCTAAAGCTGACAGGGCTCAACACCACAGGAGCAGCAGGGCGCAAGCTTTCTAGACAGCAGCAGAGCCCACCAGGAAGGCCAGGCCTTCGCTCGCCTGACAGCCAGACTTCTCCGGGCACCAGCTAGTGCTCCCGCCTATCTGCCCCGACGCAAAAAATAAAAAAAAAAAAAGACAGGGACCCTGGTTGCACCAGGGCCTACAAACGCCAGTCCCCTGCCTGCTCGGCCTCAGTCTTTTGGGTGGCGTAGTGGCCGCTCCCCCCTTCCCTGCGTGCACCACAAGGCCCTGCCGCTCGAGGCCCCACCTCTTGCCGCAGGTCTCGCGCTCTTGTTGGGTGGGGTGCAACTCATCCTGCGCGCAGGGGTGCCTTTCGCCGTCCACCCACTCACCATTGCCCGGGACCAGGCGGAGACTGCGGTCATGTCAAAGTCCTACGTTAGGTGGGTTCCCCTGACCTAGAGATGAGCCATAACACTGTGTGCAGCACCCAAGGGACAGGGTCCCTCTGAAAACGACTTAGAAACATAGAATGTGTCGGCAGATAAGAACCATTTGGCCCATCTAGTCTGCCCAATATATCTGAATCCTTTGAATAGTCCCTGGCCCTATCTTATATGAAGGATAGCCTTATGCCTATCCCATGCATGCTTAAACTCCTTCACTGTATTTGCAGCTACCACTTCTGCAGGAAGGTTATTCCATGCATCCACTACTCTCTCAGTAAAGTAATACTTCCTCATATTACTTTTAAACCTTTGCCCCTCTAGTTTAAAACGGTGTCCTCTTGTGGTAGTTTTTCTTCTTTTAAATATGCTCTCCTCCTTTACCGAGTTGATTCCCTTTATGTATTTAAAAGTTTCTATCATATCCCCTCTGTCTCTTCTTTCTTCCAAGCTATACATGTTAAGGTCCTTTAACCTTTCCTGGTAAGTTTTTTCCTGCAATCCATGTAGTAGTTTAGTAGCTCTTCTCTGAACTCTCTCTAGAGTATCTATATCCTTCTGGAGATATGGCCTCCAGTACTGCGCACGACTGTCCCGTCCCACTACACACCTTGGCTCTATGAATGTTGCAATTAGGAGGGCAGCTGCCGAGCTCCACCCGTCCAGCGTACCTCTGCTACCTCACTTCCAGTAACAGAATGGGGTCCCGCCGTGCATGTTGCGCCCACCTCATGCGCGCACTTGTTAGCTCCTTCACTCTGGTACCATGTGACCAGGCCACGGATCTCCGTAACGTGGGTTGGGTTCCGCTTGCTACTGGAAGCCGACAGCTGGGGAGGGAGCCAGAACATTCACCCCCCCTGGCTACCGGAGGACCCCTCACCTATACCAGGTACTACGTCTTACGACTGCCTGCAGTGTACCTTGCTCTCTTCCTGGGTTACCCATAGCAACGGCTTTACTCCTCCTGCTTGACTTGCCCAGTAGACCTTTTTCTTGTGTAGCTTTGCTTCATAGCCCACATGTGCCTTACTTACTCACCCAAGTTCTTTTGAATAGGCCAGGAGGACAAACATGCGCCCCTTTAAATGACTTCAGACCAGGCTTAGAACACTTGACGCAACATTCCTGAGAAGTCTTGGGCATTGCAGTTCAACGTGAACAATGGTCACATCCTGACCCTAACTACCACTGCTTGGCTGCCCAGGCCTACCTCTACAAGGTAGTAGTCCATATTGGCGTCCTGCAAGTGCTGGCTGATCCCCCCCGAACCCAGGCCTCCCCTGTATTTAGATTGCCGGTGGGTAGGCTGGATCCAAAAAGCCCGGGAACGGCAGCGCACACATTAACTCTTTCCCTACCAGCCTGGAGCAGCCACTAACTCAAAGCGTACTCCTGTAGGCAACCTGCCTACACTCTGACCTCTGCAGGGCGCAGGTTTCATGGCCCGTCGGCTGCTCTGTCGCTTCTCGCTGGCTTCGGCAGTCCGCCTGCGTGCTTCTCGCGCGGTCCCCCAGCCTGGGGAACGCAGCGGAATGTGTTGGCGCGAAGAGACTGAAGAGCAGGAGTGATAGAGCCAAAGCGGCTCAGCAGAGAGCGCTAGCGAATGGCTGGGCCGCGCAGCCTGGGTGGGATGTAGGATAGGGCTAGCTAGGTGGGGGTGGCCTCTCGGCGTGGCTTAGTTGCCGTAGGGGACTGGATGCGTGGCAAGCGTTCCTGAGGGGAAGAGAGAGAGAAAGCGTCAATTTCAAAGGAGGGGGCGTAAAAGGGAAGCAGGCGAAGAAAAGTGGGAGCTGGACTGGTGATTTTGGAGGAGCTAGGTGTGCAGGAGGGCCTGCAGAGTGCTGAGGAAAAAAAAAGAATGTAAAAAAGGCAGAGAGGAGAGTGACCCCTGCTGGAGGAAAAAAGCAAAAGCCTACAGCACCTGGTATTCCCAGGCGGTCTCCCATCCAAGTACTAACCAGGCCCGACCCTGCTTAGCTTCCGAGATCAGACGAGATCGGGCGCATTCAGGGTGGTGTGGCCGTAGGCAGTACTCAGGCTCTCCCTCAACCTTCTTATACTTGTCACCGGCACCCTGGCCCCGCCTTTCCATCACTTTACTACACTCAGCTGTGCTTTTTCACAAGCAACGCCACACACTCGTCTCTCCTCTCTCCCCTCTCTCTCTCTCTCTCTCTTCCTCTGGCTGGCTCTCTCGCTCTCCTCAACCCCTGCCTCATGCTGCTTTGCTCCCTCTTTAACCTCTTCCTGCCTGCACCTTCTCAAACACATTCTCAGCCTGGCCTCCAAGGCTCCTCTCTGCCTTCCCCTGGCCTGACTTTAAGCCTAAAGCTGACAGGGCTCAACACCACAGGAGCAGCAGGGCGCAAGCTTTCTAGACAGCAGCAGAGCCCACCAGGAAGGCCAGGCCTTCGCTCGCCTGACAGCCAGACTTCTCCGGGCACCAGCTAGTGCTCCCGCCTATCTGCCCCGACACAAAAAATAAAAAAAAAAAAAGACAGGGACCCTGGTTGCACCAGGGCCTACAAACGCCAGTCCCCTGCCTGCTCGGCCTCAGTCTTTTGGGTGGCGTAGTGGCCGCTCCCCCCTTCCCTGCGTGCACCACAAGGCCCTGCCGCTCGAGGCCCCACCTCTTGCCGCAGGTCTCGCGCTCTTGTTGGGTGGGGTGCAACTCATCCTGCGCGCAGGGGTGCCTTTCGCCGTCCACCCACTCACCATTGCCCGGGACCAGGCGGAGACTGCGGTCATGTCAAAGTCCTACGTTAGGTGGGTTCCCCTGACCTAGAGATGAGCCATAACACTGTGTGCAGCACCCAAGGGACAGGGTCCCTCTGAAAACGACTTAGAAACATAGAATGTGTCGGCAGATAAGAACCATTTGGCCCATCTAGTCTGCCCAATATATCTGAATCCTTTGAATAGTCCCTGGCCCTATCTTATATGAAGGATAGCCTTATGCCTATCCCATGCATGCTTAAACTCCTTCACTGTATTTGCAGCTACCACTTCTGCAGGAAGGTTATTCCATGCATCCACTACTCTCTCAGTAAAGTAATACTTCCTCATATTACTTTTAAACCTTTGCCCCTCTAGTTTAAAACGGTGTCCTCTTGTGGTAGTTTTTCTTCTTTTAAATATGCTCTCCTCCTTTACCGAGTTGATTCCCTTTATGTATTTAAAAGTTTCTATCATATCCCCTCTGTCTCTTCTTTCTTCCAAGCTATACATGTTAAGGTCCTTTAACCTTTCCTGGTAAGTTTTTTCCTGCAATCCATGTACTAGTTTAGTAGCTCTTCTCTGAACTCTCTCTAGAGTATCTATATCCTTCTGGAGATATGGCCTCCAGTACTGCGCACGACTGTCCCGTCCCACTACACACCTTGGCTCTATGAATGTTGCAATTAGGAGGGCAGCTGCCGAGCTCCACCCGTCCAGTGTACCTCTGCTACCTCACTTCCAGTAACAGAATGGGGTCCCGCCGTGCATGTTGCGCCCACCTCATGCGCGCACTTGTTAGCTCCTTCACTCTGGTACCATGTGACCAGGCCACGGATCTCCGTAACGTGGGTTGGGTTCCGCTTGCTACTGGAAGCCGACAGCTGGGGAGGGAGCCAGAACATTCACCCCCCCTGGCTACCGGAGGACCCCTCACCTATACCAGGTACTACGTCTTACGACTGCCTGCAGTGTACCTTGCTCTCTTCCTGGGTTACCCATAGCAACGGCTTTACTCCTCCTGCTTGACTTGCCCAGTAGACCTTTTTCTTGTGTAGCTTTGCTTCATAGCCCACATGTGCCTTACTTACTCACCCAAGTTCTTTTGAATAGGCCAGGAGGACAAACATGCGCCCCTTTAAATGACTTCAGACCAGGCTTAGAACACTTGACGCAACATTCCTGAGAAGTCTTGGGCATTGCAGTTCAACGTGAACAATGGTCACATCCTGACCCTAACTACCACTGCTTGGCTGCCCAGGCCTACCTCTACAAGGTAGTAGTCCATATTGGCGTCCTGCAAGTGCTGGCTGATCCCCCCCGAACCCAGGCCTCCCCTGTATTTAGATTGCCGGTGGGTAGGCTGGATCCAAAAAGCCCGGGAACGGCAGCGCACACATTAACTCTTTCCCTACCAGCCTGGAGCAGCCACTAACTCAAAGCGTACTCCTGTAGGCAACCTGCCTACACTCTGACCTCTGCAGGGCGCAGGTTTCATGGCCCGTCGGCTGCTCTGTCGCTTCTCGCTGGCTTCGGCAGTCCGCCTGCGTGCTTCTCGCGCGGTCCCCCAGCCTGGGGAACGCAGCGGAATGTGTTGGCGCGAAGAGACTGAAGAGCAGGAGTGATAGAGCCAAAGCGGCTCAGCAGAGAGCGCTAGCGAATGGCTGGGCCGCGCAGCCTGGGTGGGATGTAGGATAGGGCTAGCTAGGTGGGGGTGGCCTCTCGGCGTGGCTTAGTTGCCGTAGGGGACTGGATGCGTGGCAAGCGTTCCTGAGGGGAAGAGAGAGAGAAAGCGTCAATTTCAAAGGAGGGGGCGTAAAAGGGAAGCAGGCGAAGAAAAGTGGGAGCTGGACTGGTGATTTTGGAGGAGCTAGGTGTGCAGGAGGGCCTGCAGAGTGCTGAGGAAAAAAAAAGAATGTAAAAAAGGCAGAGAGGAGAGTGACCCCTGCTGGAGGAAAAAAGCAAAAGCCTACAGCACCTGGTATTCCCAGGCGGTCTCCCATCCAAGTACTAACCAGGCCCGACCCTGCTTAGCTTCCGAGATCAGACGAGATCGGGCGCATTCAGGGTGGTGTGGCCGTAGGCAGTACTCAGGCTCTCCCTCAACCTTCTTATACTTGTCACCGGCACCCTGGCCCCGCCTTTCCATCACTTTACTACACTCAGCTGTGCTTTTTCACAAGCAACGCCACACACTCGTCTCTCCTCTCTCCCCTCTCTCTCTCTCTTCCTCTGGCTGGCTCTCTCGCTCTCCTCAACCCCTGCCTCATGCTGCTTTGCTCCCTCTTTAACCTCTTCCTGCCTGCACCTTCTCAAACACATTCTCAGCCTGGCCTCCAAGGCTCCTCTCTGCCTTCCCCTGGCCTGACTTTAAGCCTAAAGCTGACAGGGCTCAACACCACAGGAGCAGCAGGGCGCAAGCTTTCTAGACAGCAGCAGAGCCCACCAGGAAGGCCGGGCCTTCGCTCGCCTGACAGCCAGACTTCTCCGGGCACCAGCTAGTGCTCCCGCCTATCTGCCCCGACGCAAAAAATAAAAAATAAAAAAAGACAGGGACCCTGGTTGCACCAGGGCCTACAAACGCCAGTCCCCTGCCTGCTCGGCCTCAGTCTTTTGGGTGGCGTAGTGGCCGCTCCCCCCTTCCCTGCGTGCACCACAAGGCCCTGCCGCTCAAGGCCCCACCTCTTGCCGCAGGTCTCGCGCTCTTGTTGGGTGGGGTGCAACTCATCCTGCGCGCAGGGGTGCCTTTCGCCGTCCCCCCACTCACCATTGCCCGGGACCAGGCGGAGACTGCGGTCATGTCAAAGTCCTACGTTAGGTGGGTTCCCCTGACCTAGAGATGAGCCATAACACTGTGTGCAGCACCCAAGGGACAGGGTCCCTCTGAAAACGACTTAGAAACATAGAAACATAGAATGTGTCGGCAGATAAGAACCATTTGGCCCATCTAGTCTGCCCAATATATCTGAATCCTTTGAATAGTCCCTGGCCCTATCTTATATGAAGGATAGCCTTATGCCTATCCCATGCATGCTTAAACTCCTTCACTGTATTTGCAGCTACCACTTCTGCAGGAAGGTTATTCCATGCATCCACTACTCTCTCAGTAAAGTAATACTTCCTCATATTACTTTTAAACCTTTGCCCCTCTAGTTTAAAACGGTGTCCTCTTGTGGTAGTTTTTCTTCTTTTAAATATGCTCTCCTCCTTTACCGAGTTGATTCCCTTTATGTATTTAAAAGTTTCTATCATATCCCCTCTGTCTCTTCTTTCTTCCAAGCTATACATGTTAAGGTCCTTTAACCTTTCCTGGTAAGTTTTTTCCTGCAATCCATGTACTAGTTTAGTAGCTCTTCTCTGAACTCTCTCTAGAGTATCTATATCCTTCTGGAGATATGGCCTCCAGTACTGCGCACGACTGTCCCGTCCCACTACACACCTTGGCTCTATGAATGTTGCAATTAGGAGGGCAGCTGCCGAGCTCCACCCGTCCAGTGTACCTCTGCTACCTCACTTCCAGTAACAGAATGGGGTCCCGCCGTGCATGTTGCGCCCACCTCATGCGCGCACTTGTTAGCTCCTTCACTCTGGTACCATGTGACCAGGCCACGGATCTCCGTAACGTGGGTTGGGTTCCGCTTGCTACTGGAAGCCGACAGCTGGGGAGGGAGCCAGAACATTCACCCCCCCTGGCTACCGGAGGACCCCTCACCTATACCAGGTACTACGTCTTACGACTGCCTGCAGTGTACCTTGCTCTCTTCCTGGGTTACCCATAGCAACGGCTTTACTCCTCCTGCTTGACTTGCCCAGTAGACCTTTTTCTTGTGTAGCTTTGCTTCATAGCCCACATGTGCCTTACTTACTCACCCAAGTTCTTTTGAATAGGCCAGGAGGACAAACATGCGCCCCTTTAAATGACTTCAGACCAGGCTTAGAACACTTGACGCAACATTCCTGAGAAGTCTTGGGCATTGCAGTTCAACGTGAACAATGGTCACATCCTGACCCTAACTACCACTGCTTGGCTGCCCAGGCCTACCTCTACAAGGTAGTAGTCCATATTGGCGTCCTGCAAGTGCTGGCTGATCCCCCCCGAACCCAGGCCTCCCCTGTATTTAGATTGCCGGTGGGTAGGCTGGATCCAAAAAGCCCGGGAACGGCAGCGCACACATTAACTCTTTCCCTACCAGCCTGGAGCAGCCACTAACTCAAAGCGTACTCCTGTAGGCAACCTGCCTACACTCTGACCTCTGCAGGGCGCAGGTTTCATGGCCCGTCGGCTGCTCTGTCGCTTCTCGCTGGCTTCGGCAGTCCGCCTGCGTGCTTCTCGCGCGGTCCCCCAGCCTGGGGAACGCAGCGGAATGTGTTGGCGCGAAGAGACTGAAGAGCAGGAGTGATAGAGCCAAAGCGGCTCAGCAGAGAGCGCTAGCGAATGGCTGGGCCGCGCAGCCTGGGTGGGATGTAGGATAGGGCTAGCTAGGTGGGGGTGGCCTCTCGGCGTGGCTTAGTTGCCGTAGGGGACTGGATGCGTGGCAAGCGTTCCTGAGGGGAAGAGAGAGAGAAAGCGTCAATTTCAAAGGAGGGGGCGTAAAAGGGAAGCAGGCGAAGAAAAGTGGGAGCTGGACTGGTGATTTTGGAGGAGCTAGGTGTGCAGGAGGGCCTGCAGAGTGCTGAGGAAAAAAAAAGAATGTAAAAAAGGCAGAGAGGAGAGTGACCCCTGCTGGAGGAAAAAAGCAAAAGCCTACAGCACCTGGTATTCCCAGGCGGTCTCCCATCCAAGTACTAACCAGGCCCGACCCTGCTTAGCTTCCGAGATCAGACGAGATCGGGCGCATTCAGGGTGGTGTGGCCGTAGGCAGTACTCAGGCTCTCCCTCAACCTTCTTATACTTGTCACCGGCACCCTGGCCCCGCCTTTCCATCACTTTACTACACTCAGCTGTGCTTTTTCACAAGCAACGCCACACACTCGTCTCTCCTCTCTCCCCTCTCTCTCTCTCTCTTCCTCTGGCTGGCTCTCTCGCTCTCCTCAACCCCTGCCTCATGCTGCTTTGCTCCCTCTTTAACCTCTTCCTGCCTGCACCTTCTCAAACACATTCTCAGCCTGGCCTCCAAGGCTCCTCTCTGCCTTCCCCTGGCCTGACTTTAAGCCTAAAGCTGACAGGGCTCAACACCACAGGAGCAGCAGGGCGCAAGCTTTCTAGACAGCAGCAGAGCCCACCAGGAAGGCCGGGCCTTCGCTCGCCTGACAGCCAGACTTCTCCGGGCACCAGCTAGTGCTCCCGCCTATCTGCCCCGACGCAAAAAATAAAAAATAAAAAAAGACAGGGACCCTGGTTGCACCAGGGCCTACAAACGCCAGTCCCCTGCCTGCTCGGCCTCAGTCTTTTGGGTGGCGTAGTGGCCGCTCCCCCCTTCCCTGCGTGCACCACAAGGCCCTGCCGCTCAAGGCCCCACCTCTTGCCGCAGGTCTCGCGCTCTTGTTGGGTGGGGTGCAACTCATCCTGCGCGCAGGGGTGCCTTTCGCCGTCCCCCCACTCACCATTGCCCGGGACCAGGCGGAGACTGCGGTCATGTCAAAGTCCTACGTTAGGTGGGTTCCCCTGACCTAGAGATGAGCCATAACACTGTGTGCAGCACCCAAGGGACAGGGTCCCTCTGAAAACGACTTAGAAACATAGAAACATAGAATGTGTCGGCAGATAAGAACCATTTGGCCCATCTAGTCTGCCCAATATATCTGAATCCTTTGAATAGTCCCTGGCCCTATCTTATATGAAGGATAGCCTTATGCCTATCCCATGCATGCTTAAACTCCTTCACTGTATTTGCAGCTACCACTTCTGCAGGAAGGTTATTCCATGCATCCACTACTCTCTCAGTAAAGTAATACTTCCTCATATTACTTTTAAACCTTTGCCCCTCTAGTTTAAAACGGTGTCCTCTTGTGGTAGTTTTTCTTCTTTTAAATATGCTCTCCTCCTTTACCGAGTTGATTCCCTTTATGTATTTAAAAGTTTCTATCATATCCCCTCTGTCTCTTCTTTCTTCCAAGCTATACATGTTAAGGTCCTTTAACCTTTCCTGGTAAGTTTTTTCCTGCAATCCATGTACTAGTTTAGTAGCTCTTCTCTGAACTCTCTCTAGAGTATCTATATCCTTCTGGAGATATGGCCTCCAGTACTGCGCACGACTGTCCCGTCCCACTACACACCTTGGCTCTATGAATGTTGCAATTAGGAGGGCAGCTGCCGAGCTCCACCCGTCCAGCGTACCTCTGCTACCTCACTTCCAGTAACAGAATGGGGTCCCGCCGTGCATGTTGCGCCCACCTCATGCGCGCACTTGTTAGCTCCTTCACTCTGGTACCATGTGACCAGGCCACGGATCTCCGTAACGTGGGTTGGGTTCCGCTTGCTACTGGAAGCCGACAGCTGGGGAGGGAGCCAGAACATTCACCCCCCCTGGCTACCGGAGGACCCCTCACCTATACCAGGTACTACGTCTTACGACTGCCTGCAGTGTACCTTGCTCTCTTCCTGGGTTACCCATAGCAACGGCTTTACTCCTCCTGCTTGACTTGCCCAGTAGACCTTTTTCTTGTGTAGCTTTGCTTCATAGCCCACATGTGCCTTACTTACTCACCCAAGTTCTTTTGAATAGGCCAGGAGGACAAACATGCGCCCCTTTAAATGACTTCAGACCAGGCTTAGAACACTTGACGCAACATTCCTGAGAAGTCTTGGGCATTGCAGTTCAACGTGAACAATGGTCACATCCTGACCCTAACTACCACTGCTTGGCTGCCCAGGCCTACCTCTACAAGGTAGTAGTCCATATTGGCGTCCTGCAAGTGCTGGCTGATCCCCCCCGAACCCAGGCCTCCCCTGTATTTAGATTGCCGGTGGGTAGGCTGGATCCAAAAAGCCCGGGAACGGCAGCGCACACATTAACTCTTTCCCTACCAGCCTGGAGCAGCCACTAACTCAAAGCGTACTCCTGTAGGCAACCTGCCTACACTCTGTCCTCTGCAGGGCGCAGGTTTCATGGCCCGTCGGCTGCTCTGTCGCTTCTCGCTGGCTTCGGCAGTCCGCCTGCGTGCTTCTCGCGCGGTCCCCCAGCCTGGGGAACGCAGCGGAATGTGTTGGCGCAAAGAGACTGAAGAGCAGGAGTGATAGAGCCAAAGCGGCTCAGCAGAGAGCGCTAGCGAATGGCTGGGCCGCGCAGCCTGGGTGGGATGTAGGATAGGGCTAGCTAGGTGGGGGTGGCCTCTCGGCGTGGCTTAGTTGCCGTAGGGGACTGGATGCGTGGCAAGCGTTCCTGAGGGGAAGAGAGAGAGAAAGCGTCAATTTCAAAGGAGGGGGCGTAAAAGGGAAGCAGGCTGTTAAATATTTATTCCAAATTCATAATTCGGCACTTATTGGAATTATATTATATTCACAGCAAGCTTGCAAAATATATGTGATTTTATGATTAATCATAGTATTATGTGTGAACAGGGGTGGACTGACAACTCATGGGGCCCCCGGGCAATCAGAGTTCATGGGGCCCCCTGTGTCCACACTCAAGCCACACAAAGCCCCACCTACAAATTGCAGCTCAGCCACATAGAGTGGGCATTTAAAATATCGACCACAGCATAGCCTGCATGGAAGTTCCTGGCTTCTTTCTGTAGTGTGTAGCCTCTCATGGGGCCCCTTACTGACCCTGGGCCCTCGGGCAGTGCCCTAATCCCCGAATGGTCAGTCCGCCCCTGTGTGTGAATGACCTTGATCCAGTGATTAACAATGGAGTTCTTCTTCTGAGCTGAGACAGTAAAATGTCAGATAATTCTGGAGTATGTAGCTAGTTGGAAGATGACATATAAGGTATCTGTGGTATAGTATGTCATGGAAGTAAGAATAGGATCCATGTGTAATACTAGGAATGACATATAGTAGTTTAAATAATGTTAGTTAAGGACTAAAGTAATCCCAGTCATAATTAATCGTATTTGTATGTATTTACTTAAAGTTATACAAGTCGTATAAGTTGGTTATACATGTTACTTATTGTGTAAGATAAATGATGGTTATTTAACATGACATCAGCCACATTAGACTTACAAGAATAGAGTGTTACATGTGGGCTTGTCAATCAAAGTAGTTCAAGACTAATCAGTTTTTTGGTCATATACATATTAGGAATTATGACTTTATGGGCTTAGCACCTCCTCTTGTATAGTATACCTGACGTTAGCAGAAGTTATGATGCCATACAAGGCTTGGAGTATTGGAAGTTCATGACGTCTACATGTAAGATAAATTGTCAGGCGATTCGGACACTCGAGACACAGACTAGAGCACACAGACACTCAGACTAGCGAAGATCACACACATTACTTCTGCTCTACACAAATCTATTCATAGACTCTTATTTTTCAACCTAAGCAGGTGTTTTGCTCTCTGAAACCTAGCAACGTCATTTCCTGCTTCAAAACTAGACATTTGACACGGAAGAAGGACACACACAGAGGAACACACATGGCTATATTGCCATGAATTCACGCTGAACACATCTTTTCCATGAATTATTGTTTTTATTCTTCATATTTTTACCTACACTGAACTGAACTGAACTGTCATACCTTTTACATTGTATTGTTGATGCCAAGTGTGTTTGAATAAAATCACACTTTGTTTTTAAAGTCAGTCTGGCTATCAATGCTACTCAAATCAAAACGCCTAAAGAGAATAGAATATAGAGATATATTCTATATTTTACATTTGGCGAGCGCCAGCCATAGTCGTAATTGATACCCAATACCTGCCAAACGGGGGGAGACTTACACGATTTCATGATTGCCAAGTCTCGGGGAATCAACGATCAAAGAACCTAGAAAGAAAAAGGCGTTTGATTCATCAGATGTGGACAAGACGTCCAGTGATTGAGCCGACTGAAGACGAGAAAATCTTCTGATCACGGTGAGTAAAAAATTATGGAATTTATTGATGACTTAGCTAGAGAAAGCAAGCTAGCATTTAAAGATGTGTCTTTTTATCCAAATGACAGTCACTTATGGGAATATATGTACAATGAATGTTTACAGGCCAATACAAAGATTGACAAATCCAGGTTTATTATGAACAAATTACGAAAAAAGATAAATAATGTGTTACAGTTAGTAAGAGTATTTAATAAGATGGTTATTACTATACCTGCCAAAAATGTTTGCACATTAAATCAGACAGAGACTAACAATGTACAGAACACAGGAATACATGGAAATGTGTCCCAATATTCCCTTAACTGTCCAAACTGTGAGATTCTTTGTAATTGCATAGAGGATCTTGAAAAACAAATAGAATCTAAAAATCTTTTGTTGAATGACAGTAGACAGATTGCTGTAATAACAACAGGTGACAAAAAGACTGAATGCAAGTCAAAGGCTCAACCTTATATTCCTCAAAGTTCGGAAATTGAGAAAGTTGATGCTGATGACGAAACAGAGATTAAACATAAAAATTTATTATATAGGACTGCAAAACTAAAGTTGCAAATACATGACCAACTAATGAAAGTTTTAAATGATATCCCACCATATAATTTGAATTTGAATGCGTTTCACAACGCAGATGTATTTGAGTCGTACACTGACAGATACAATTTAAAAGATGAGCAACGTAATCATATATTTTACCTTTGGTTACCGGCACAGTATGCTCGACGGTTAACAAAGTCTCCTGTTACTGATGACCAAGGTCAGGAGAGACATAGTGACGCAATGGACAGATTGCAACAATTGTTACTATGCACGACTGGTGAAGAAGTACCGTCCATAGAAATGTTAGAATTATTACAAACTACTATAGACGAAGACCCGTTTGAATTTAAGATTAAATTTTGCAAAGCATATAAAATGATTTTGGGTGTAGACGATGACAACGACACTGGATTGATACATTCATTTGTGAAAAAGTTCAATTACCTTGACCCAACTTCATTAGCCATAGCACAGGAACGACAAAATTTGAACGCTATAGTAAGCTTCATTGATAAAGTTAGGAGACAATTGAAACAGAGCAATCTCACATATGAGGTAGCTATGATTCAATGTGACGACAATAGTCTGACTGGAGACATGTCAGATACTACAGATCTCAGCGAGAATGACGACGACAGCTGTAGGCAAGTGAGACAAGGAGAGTCTATCACATGTTTTTACTGTGATAAAGTTGGCCATATGAAAAAACATTGTTGTAAACTTAAGAGAGACTCACAAGACACGGAGAATGAAAAAGCAGCTTTTGAACAACCTGCTTTATTATGTCAAGATATATTTTTGACTGAATTGCCTTATGCCACCGAAGTCAAACAGATCAGTAATTTAACTGTTCACAGCAGTTCAGACAACATGGCAAAAGGACCTGTCACTGACAGAGATGGTTTATTGCCATTGCCAAAATTAGAATCACATCGACCTTCAATTTCTCTACCATTAGAGTATGTTGCACCAATTATATTGGATGAGAATGGTAGACCACATATACAAGGTTTGCTAAATGGTAAAAAAAATGAATTTTCTCATTGATAGCGGAGCTGAGATTAGTCTAACCAGAGAAAACATACCTGTGAAACCAAATACCCCTACATGTCATATTATGGGTTTTAATAATACAAGTAATTCCACTGCTAGACAAATGTCTAATGTAACATTTGAAGTGCCCGGACAAGTTAAAACTAACATTGACATTTGGTTTTGTCACGGTGCAGAGAATATACTTGGCAGTGATGTAATCAACAAACAAAAGTGGGTGATTGATTTGGCTAATAAAAGTATTTGGAAAGATCCATCTAGGCCCAAATCAGTGCTAATTGATCCCTCTGTGTACAGTAATGTTGGTTCCATTACTGATATGTCCAAAGAACAAAAATGGCCTAATACTGATGGCAATTGTGCTTTAACGGAAGTGGTACAAAGTTTTCCATGTTTGTGGTCAAAGTTCAAAAATGACATAGGAACTTTGAAAAATACTGAACTTAATATTGAAGGAAAAGATCCAGAACTTCATAATCAGTATGAGTTACCACTAGAATCAATTGGTCCACTTTCTGCCATTATTCAAGAGTTTGAACAACTAGGAATTGTAAAGAAAGCACAATCAGTGGTAAATAATAGTATTTGGCCTATCAAAAAAGCTGATAATTCATATTCTTTATCAGTTGACCTAACGACATTGAACAAACATGTCACAAATAACACGGTCATTCCTGATAAATCCAACCTAAAGCTAAATTTGAATATCAAAGCTAAAGTGTTTTCGGTATTAGAAATCTCTAACAGTCATTTTTCAATCCCTTTAACTAAAAGTTGTCAATATAAACTTGCGTTCACATTCAACAAAGAGAGTTATACGTTCACTCGATTAATACCTGGCCTAGGTATTGGTGATGGTGTAGTTCATGAAACTATAGCAAAAATATTGTTAAAATTTTCAAGGCCAGAATGTATTTTTCAGCATGTGGATACGATTCTGCTGAGTACTGAAAAAATTGATGAACATATTGCTCTTTTGTCTGAGTTGTTTACGTTGTTACAACTTGCAGGTCTAAAATTAGACACGGCAAAAGTACAGCTCATGAAAAGTCAGGTGAAATACCTTCACATGCAAATTAGTCAAGGAAAGAGACAGTTGTTGCAAGAAACAATTAGAGATATTACCTCTATCTCAACTCCTACAACTCAAAAGGCATTGCATCAATTTTTGAATAAAATAAATAATTGTAGAGAATTTGTAAACAGTTTCGCAGAGAAAGCTAATCCACTATATAATCTTTTGAGGAATAAAGGTAATGTAGTTAACCAATGGGGTCCAAATGAGAAATATGCTTTCGAGGTGTTGATAAAAGACTTTCAAAATGCTCCAATGTTAAGTACAATTGAGGTTTGTTCTGAAGTACCTTTTGTTTTGAAAACTCATGTATCTGAAAATGCAATCTCAGTAAAGTTGTTTCAACTAAAAGATGGTAAGGAGAAAATAATTGCCTATTTCTCCAGAGTTTTATCATTTTTGGAAAAAACTTTTGAGTCAGATGTAAAGCAACTGCTAAGTGTTTACTATGCAATTAAAGCTACAGAGAGCATAGTGAAATCAAACAAGATAATTTTAGAGACATCTGATTGCTCACTAAAAGATATTTTTGAGAAAGATGGAAAATATCGAGAAATGTATCCTCAATGGATTAGAACATTTTCATCTAAAAACATTCAGATAGGTGTAACAAGACATTTTAAGGTAAGCACACAAGCACATGTTTATACAACTGTATTTGAGAAGTCTGTACCTCGTGTTTCCAGCATAAGAGCTGAGAAAAGTATTGAGCCAGTACTTGTTACTGCAGAACAGTCTAACACTAGCATAAGTGCTTCAACACAGAAAACAGTTACGCATATTTCTAACTTTATAGAGATGAGAACAAAGGCATAGTCCATTGTCATCTCTGGGGTGATACAAAACCTTTCTTTGTTTGTGAAAACAAGATTTTGTGTCATGACCAAAAGGAGATGTTGCGTTCTGTCACACCTAAAAACTTCATAGGATATTTGTATTATAGTTTAGGACATGAGTACAGTACATTTCATACAGAAGTTTTTCTTGAAGAAACATATAAAGTATTATTTCACATATAGTTTTACAAATTCATGAAACTTTTGTCCCATACTGTTTTAACATTTGTTGGAAAAAGAAAAAAAAGGGTAAAAGAATAATGTAAATTGTTTATGCCAAAGCAATGATACTGCATTTCTTTTACAGAATGGCATTTAAAACCAAATAAATATGGAGGATAATAAGCTCTTAAGAAGCGCAAAGATGATATCAAGAGATTCAAAGTTGAAGAAGAGATCTTCGAGAAGAAGATTGGACGAACGATTTATACTTCATATTTATGACTGTTTTATCTTAACCGCTTCCATACAGAGCAGTTAGACCCCCTTCCTGCCCAGACCAATTTTCAGCTTTCAGCACTCTCACACTTTGAATGACAATTGCTCAGTCATGCTACACTGTAACCAAACAAAATTTTTATCATTTTTTTCACACAAATAGAGCTTTCTTTTGGTGGTATTTGATCACAACTGGGGTTTTTTTTTTCCGTGATATAAGCAAAAAAAGAGCAAAAATTTTGCAAAAAAAACACTTTTTTTTAGTTTCTATTATAAAATTTTGCAAAAAATTAATTTTTCTTCATACATTTGGGCCAAAATTTATACTGCTACATATCTCTGGTAAAATTAACCCAAATTAGTGTATATTATTTAGTCTGTGTGAAAGTTATTGAGTCTAGAAGCTATGGTACCAATTACTGAAAATTGATCACACCAGATGTACTGATGGCCTATCTCCTTTCTTGAGGCCCTGAAATGTCAGGACAGTACAAATACCCCCCAAATGACCCTTTTTTGTAAAGTAGACAGTCCAAGGTATTTAGTAAGAGGCATGGTGAGTTTTTTGAAGTTATAATTTTTTCCCACAATTCTTGGGAAAATGAAGAAAACATTTTTTTTTCTTTTTTTTTCCCAAAACGTTGTCAATTTATAAGCTATTTCTAACACATAGCATGTACACAGCAAAAATGACACCCCAAAATTCATTCTGCTACTCCTTCTGAGTATGGTGATACCACATGTGTGAGACTTTTACACAGCCTGGCCACAAAAAGAGACTCCACGTCCAAGTAGCACCATAAGGCGTTTTAGGAGCATAAATACACATAAAACTTTCTTACTACCTATCACACTTTTCAAGGCCCTAGAGCACCAATACAATGGAAAAGTCCACAAAATGACCCCATTTTGGAAAGCAAACACTCCAACGTATATTCTATGAGGCATTATGGGTCCTTTGAACATGTCATTTTTTTCCACAAGTTTTTGGAAAATGTGGGAAAAAAATAAAAACTTTTTTTTTTTTACACAAAGTTGTAAATTTATAGAATATTCCTAACACATAGCATGTACATAGCAAAAATGACACCCCAAAATACATTCTGCCACTCCTCCTGAGTATGGCAATACCACATGTGTGAGACTTTTTCACAGCCTAGCCATATAGAGGGGCCTAAACATCCAAGGAGCATCATCATGCATCCTAGCCACTTGCCTAGGCCTATTTTTGACATTTGGTGTTTACAAGCTAAAATCAGTTGTTTTTGCTAGAAAACTACTTAGAACCCCAAAACATTATATATTTTTTTTTAGCAGAGACCCTAGAGAATAAAATGGAGATTATTGCAATATTTTTTATCACACCGTATTTGCGCAGCGGTCTTCCAAACGCAATTTTTTGGGAAAAAAATCACTTTTTTTAATTAAAAAATAAGAAAACAGTAAAGTTAGCCCAATTGTTTTCCATAATGTGAAAGATAATGTTACGCCGAGTAAATAGATACCCAACATGTCATGCTTCAAAATTGCGCACGCTCACAGAATGGTGACAAACTTTGGTACTTAAAAATCCCCATAGGCGACATTTTAAAAATTTCTACAGGTTGCTATCTTAGAGTTACAGAGGAGGTCTAGGGCTCAAATTATTGCTCTTGCTCTAACGATCGCGACGATACCTCACATGTGTAGTTTGAACACTGTTTACATATGTGGGCGGGGTTTCCGTATGCGTTCGCTTCTGCGCGCGAGCTCGCGGGGACAGGGCGCTTTAATTTTTTTTTTTTTTTTTTTTTACTATTTATTTTATTTATTATTTTTTATTTTTACACTGTTTTTTAAAAAAAAAAAAAAATTGATCATTTTTATTTCTATTACAAGAAATGTAAACATTACTTGTAATAGAAAAAGGCACGACAGGACCTCTTTTTTGTGAGATCTGGGGTCAAAAAGTCCTCAGATCTCACAAGTACACTAAAAGATAGAAAAAATAAAAAAAAAAATTAAAAAAAAATTAAATAAAATGAAAAAAAAAAAGGGACCTTTAAACTGGTTGCTAGGCAATGACATTTGCCGTAGCTCCGGTCCTCCAAGACCATAGAGTCAAGTGAGGGCAAGCTTGCCCTCACTCGACATCCTGTCTGTGAGGATCCGGGACCGGATCGTTTTCCCCGCTGCCGGCGGGTCCGGTAAACGGGGAAAAGGACCAGAATGCAGCGGGAGGGGGGGGGGGCACCTCTTCCGCCACCCCGGAAGGGTGATCCCGCGGCGAATCCGCCGCTGGGACCACCCTTATCGGAAAGCCAACCGTCCACCGTTTAAAAAAATACCAGGGTTATGGCAGCTATCTGCTTCCATAACACCGGTATTTAGGTTTAAACGGACGACGTATATAAACCTTTTTGGACTTGGACATGGTGGCTGTATGAAGGGTGACAGGTACTCGGGTACTTTGCTGGGCAGGTGACAGGTACTCTGGTACTGATGAGCAAGTGGCAGGTACTCGAGTACTCCGATAGGCAGGTGACAGGTACTCGGGTACTCTTATGGGCAGGTGACAGGCAGGTGATAGGTACTGATGAGTAGTACTGATACTGATAGGTGATACTGATACTGTACTGATGATGGGTACGGATGATCAGTACTGATACTAATAGGTGATAGGTACTGATGGGTACTGATGAGAACTGATGAGTAGTGATGGGTAATGATGAGCAGGTGGCAAGTACTCGGGTACTTCAGGTGTCAGGTACTCTGATGAGCAGGTGGAAGGTACTCGGGTACTCTGTTGGGTAGGTGACAGGTACTTGGGTACCCTGATGGGTAGGTGACAGGTACTCGGGTACTCCGATGACGGGTACTCAAAGTACCAGAGTACCTGTCGTCAGAGTACCCGAGTACCTGTCATCAGAGTACCCGAGTACCTGTCATCAGAGTACCCGAGTACCCGTCATCAGAGTATCCGAGTACCCGTCATCAGCGTACCCGAGTACCTGTCATCAGAGTACCCGAGTACCTGTCATCAGAGTACCCGAGTACCCATCATCAGAGTACCCGAGTACCTGTCACCAGCCCATCAGAGTACCTGTCATCAGAGTACCCGAGTACCTGTCATCAGAGTACCCGAGTACCTGTCATCAGAGTACCCGAGTACCTGTCACCAGCCCATCAGAGTACCTGTCATCAGAGTACCAAAGTACCTGTCATCAGAGTACCCGAGTACCTGTCATCAGCCCATCAGAGTACCCGAGTACCTGTCATCAGAGTACCTGATGGGCTGGTGACAGGTACTTGGGTACTTTGATGGGCTAGTGATAGGTGCTCTTTATTGGGGGGGGGGGGCAATCAGTGTGTTTGGGGTGCACTGTACTTGGTAACTAGCTGTTACCACAATCTCCTCCTCACACAGGATCAGTGTGTGAGGAGGAGAACACGGTGACAGCTAGTTACTGTGTTCTCTGATGACATTTGTGACCGGCTGTGATTGGACACAGCCGGTCACGTGGTAAAGAGCCAATTTCATTGGCTCTTTACCTAGATCGGGGATCGACTCTGTCCGAGGGACGAGCCTCGTCCCCGATCGCCGCGCTGCGCGCCCCCGGGGGCGCGCATTAAGGAAATAACGAGCGGCTCGCGATGGAGCCGCTCATGTGATCGGCTGTGATTGACACAGCCGATCACGTGGTAAACAGCCAATTTCATTGGCTGTTTACCTTGATCGGGGTTGGGCTCAGTCCGAGGGACGAGCCTCACCCCCGATCGCCGCGCTGCGCGCCCCCGGGGGCGCGCAGTAGCGGGGAGATCCGGGCGCCGTCATATGACGTCCGCCCGGATCGAGAAAGGATTTGTGCCGACGTCATTTGGCATGACGCGGTACGGAAGGGGTTAAACACAAGGTTTACCTAACAGAACTTTAAGAAGAACATATTTCATAAACATTACATGAAGAAAGGATTCATCAGAAGAAACTTTATCTATTACAGATAAAAAAAGGACTGAAACATTATTTTTTCACATATACATTTTTTGATTATCCAATTATTTTGAAACTAATGTTCATATTAAGTTAAGAGTGTCATTATTTTTTATTTTTATTTTATTTTTCCTTATTCATATATTGAATATTTTTAGGTTAAAATTTCACTATCATTCTAGTAAATAGAACATCCTTTGTTAATAAGTTAAGAAAATATATCACTCTTAAAAAAGAAGAAAATTAGGAAGTTATGACAAATATATTTCCAAAGAGCTAAAATATTATTTAGGCACAAATATGGAAATATAATATTACATAATTTAATTATTATTATTACCATTATTATTCATAATTTGATATCAGTTATCATTATGTTATACATATTTAAAAATCTATATAATTATTTTAGAAATTTGAATAGTTAGATCCAAGAGTAGCTAAAGTAAGGAGAAAAGAGTTTAGAAGGAGAGTTATTTCTGGCTGGTTCAGTTCTGAAGAATATTGTGTTTGATCATTTGATACAAGGTTGTGTAAATGAGATACGAATGTTTTGTGTGGATTTATTATTTTAGTATGATTAATCATAATTCAGGGGGAATTGTTAAATATTTATTCCAAATTCATAATTCGGCACTTATTGGAATTATATTATATTCACAGCAAGCTTGCAAAATATATGTGATTTTATGATTAATCATAGTATTATGTGTGAATGACCTTGATCCAGTGATTAACAATGGAGTTCTTCTTCTGAGCTAAGACAGTAAAATGTCAGATAATTCTGGAGTATGTAGCTAGTTGGAAGATGACATATAAGGTATCTGTGGTATAGTATGTCATGGAAGTAAGAATAGGATCCATGTGTAATACTAGGAATGACATATAGTAGTTTAAATAATGTTAGTTAAGGACTAAAGTAATCCCAGTCATAATTAATCGTATTTGTATGTATTTACTTAAAGTTATACAAGTCGTATAAGTTGGTTATACATGTTACTTATTGTGTAAGATAAATGATGGTTATTTAACATGACATCAGCCACATTAGACTTACAAGAATAGAGTGTTACATGTGGGCTTGTCAATCAAAGTAGTTCAAGACTAATCAGTTTTTTGGTCATATACATATTAGGAATTATGACTTTATGGGCTTAGCACCTCCTCTTGTATAGTATACCTGACGTTAGCAGAAGTTATGATGCCATACAAGGCTTGGAGTATTGGAAGTTCATGACGTCTACATGTAAGATAAATTGTCAGGCGATTCGGACACTCGAGACACAGACTAGAGCACACAGACACTCAGACTAGCGAAGATCACACACATTACTTCTGCTCTACACAAATCTATTCATAGACTCTTATTTTTCAACCTAAGCAGGTGTTTTGCTCTCTGAAACCTAGCAACGTCATTTCCTGCTTCAAAACTAGACATTTGACACGGAAGAAGGACACACACAGAGGAACACACATGGCTATATTGCCATGAATTCACGCTGAACACATCTTTTCCATGAATTATTGTTTTTATTCTTCATATTTTTACCTACACTGAACTGAACTGAACTGTCATACCTTTTACATTGTATTGTTGATGCCAAGTGTGTTTGAATAAAATCACACTTTGTTTTTAAAGTCAGTCTGGCTATCAATGCTACTCAAATCAAAACGCCTAAAGAGAATAGAATATAGAGATATATTCTATATTTTACACAGGCGAAGAAAAGTGGGAGCTGGACTGGTGATTTTGGAGGAGCTAGGTGTGCAGGAGGGCCTGCAGAGTGCTGAGGAAAAAAAAAGAATGTAAAAAAGGCAGAGAGGAGAGTGACCCCTGCTGGAGGAAAAAAGCAAAAGCCTACAGCACCTGGTATTCCCAGGCGGTCTCCCATCCAAGTACTAACCAGGCCCGACCCTGCTTAGCTTCCGAGATCAGACGAGATCGGGCGCATTCAGGGTGGTGTGGCCGTAGGCAGTACTCAGGCTCTCCCTCAACCTTCTTATACTTGTCACCGGCACCCTGGCCCCGCCTTTCCATCACTTTACTACACTCAGCTGTGCTTTTTCACAAGCAACGCCACACACTCGTCTCTCCTCTCTCCCCTCTCTCTCTCTCTCTCTTCCTCTGGCTGGCTCTCTCGCTCTCCTCAACCCCTGCCTCATGCTGCTTTGCTCCCTCTTTAACCTCTTCCTGCCTGCACCTTCTCAAACACATTCTCAGCCTGGCCTCCAAGGCTCCTCTCTGCCTTCCCCTGGCCTGACTTTAAGCCTAAAGCTGACAGGGCTCAACACCACAGGAGCAGCAGGGCGCAAGCTTTCTAGACAGCAGCAGAGCCCACCAGGAAGGCCGGGCCTTCGCTCGCCTGACAGCCAGACTTCTCCGGGCACCAGCTAGTGCTCCCGCCTATCTGCCCCGACGCAAAAAATAAAAAAAAAAAAAGACAGGGACCCTGGTTGCACCAGGGCCTACAAACGCCAGTCCCCTGCCTGCTCGGCCTCAGTCTTTTGGGTGGCGTAGTGGCCGCTCCCCCCTTCCCTGCGTGCACCACAAGGCCCTGCCGCTCGAGGCCCCACCTCTTGCCGCAGGTCTCGCGCTCTTGTTGGGTGGGGTGCAACTCATCCTGCGCGCAGGGGTGCCTTTCGCCGTCCACCCACTCACCATTGCCCGGGACCAGGCGGAGACTGCGGTCATGTCAAAGTCCTACGTTAGGTGGGTTCCCCTGACCTAGAGATGAGCCATAACACTGTGTGCAGCACCCAAGGGACAGGGTCCCTCTGAAAACGACTTAGAAACATAGAATGTGTCGGCAGATAAGAACCATTTGGCCCATCTAGTCTGCCCAATATATCTGAATCCTTTGAATAGTCCCTGGCCCTATCTTATATGAAGGATAGCCTTATGCCTATCCCATGCATGCTTAAACTCCTTCACTGTATTTGCAGCTACCACTTCTGCAGGAAGGTTATTCCATGCATCCACTACTCTCTCAGTAAAGTAATACTTCCTCATATTACTTTTAAACCTTTGCCCCTCTAGTTTAAAACGGTGTCCTCTTGTGGTAGTTTTTCTTCTTTTAAATATGCTCTCCTCCTTTACCGAGTTGATTCCCTTTATGTATTTAAAAGTTTCTATCATATCCCCTCTGTCTCTTCTTTCTTCCAAGCTATACATGTTAAGGTCCTTTAACCTTTCCTGGTAAGTTTTTTCCTGCAATCCATGTACTAGTTTAGTAGCTCTTCTCTGAACTCTCTCTAGAGTATCTATATCCTTCTGGAGATATGGCCTCCAGTACTGCGCACGACTGTCCCGTCCCACTACACACCTTGGCTCTATGAATGTTGCAATTAGGAGGGCAGCTGCCGAGCTCCACCCGTCCAGCGTACCTCTGCTACCTCACTTCCAGTAACAGAATGGGGTCCCGCCGTGCATGTTGCGCCCACCTCATGCGCGCACTTGTTAGCTCCTTCACTCTGGTACCATGTGACCAGGCCACGGATCTCCGTAACGTGGGTTGGGTTCCGCTTGCTACTGGAAGCCGACAGCTGGGGAGGGAGCCAGAACATTCACCCCCCCTGGCTACCGGAGGACCCCTCACCTATACCAGGTACTACGTCTTACGACTGCCTGCAGTGTACCTTGCTCTCTTCCTGGGTTACCCATAGCAACGGCTTTACTCCTCCTGCTTGACTTGCCCAGTAGACCTTTTTCTTGTGTAGCTTTGCTTCATAGCCCACATGTGCCTTACTTACTCACCCAAGTTCTTTTGAATAGGCCAGGAGGACAAACATGCGCCCCTTTAAATGACTTCAGACCAGGCTTAGAACACTTGACGCAACATTCCTGAGAAGTCTTGGGCATTGCAGTTCAACGTGAACAATGGTCACATCCTGACCCTAACTACCACTGCTTGGCTGCCCAGGCCTACCTCTACAAGGTAGTAGTCCATATTGGCGTCCTGCAAGTGCTGGCTGATCCCCCCCGAACCCAGGCCTCCCCTGTATTTAGATTGCCGGTGGGTAGGCTGGATCCAAAAAGCCCGGGAACGGCAGCGCACACATTAACTCTTTCCCTACCAGCCTGGAGCAGCCACTAACTCAAAGCGTACTCCTGTAGGCAACCTGCCTACACTCTGACCTCTGCAGGGCGCAGGTTTCATGGCCCGTCGGCTGCTCTGTCGCTTCTCGCTGGCTTCGGCAGTCCGCCTGCGTGCTTCTCGCGCGGTCCCCCAGCCTGGGGAACGCAGCGGAATGTGTTGGCGCGAAGAGACTGAAGAGCAGGAGTGATAGAGCCAAAGCGGCTCAGCAGAGAGCGCTAGCGAATGGCTGGGCCGCGCAGCCTGGGTGGGATGTAGGATAGGGCTAGCTAGGTGGGGGTGGCCTCTCGGCGTGGCTTAGTTGCCGTAGGGGACTGGATGCGTGGCAAGTGTTCCTGAGGGGAAGAGAGAGAGAAAGCGTCAATTTCAAAGGAGGGGGCGTAAAAGGGAAGCAGGCGAAGAAAAGTGGGAGCTGGACTGGTGATTTTGGAGGAGCTAGGTGTGCAGGAGGGCCTGCAGAGTGCTGAGGAAAAAAAAAGAATGTAAAAAAGGCAGAGAGGAGAGTGACCCCTGCTGGAGGAAAAAAGCAAAAGCCTACAGCACCTGGTATTCCCAGGCGGTCTCCCATCCAAGTATTAACCAGGCCCGACCCTGCTTAGCTTCCGAGATCAGACGAGATCGGGCGCATTCAGGGTGGTGTGGCCGTAGGCAGTACTCAGGCTCTCCCTCAACCTTCTTATACTTGTCACCGGCACCCTGGCCCCGCCTTTCCATCACTTTACTACACTCAGCTGTGCTTTTTCACAAGCAACGCCACACACTCGTCTCTCTCTCTCTCTTCCTCTGGCTGGCTCTCTCGCTCTCCTCAACCCCTGCCTCATGCTGCTTTGCTCCCTCTTTAACCTCTTCCTGCCTGCACCTTCTCAAACACATTCTCAGCCTGGCCTTCAAGGCTCCTCTCTGCCTTCCCCTGGCCTGACTTTAAGCCTAAAGCTGACAGGGCTCAACACCACAGGAGCAGCAGGGCGCAAGCTTTCTACACAGCAGCAGAGCCCACCAGGAAGGCCAGGCCTTCGCTCGCCTGACAGCCAGACTTCTCCGGGCACCAGCTAGTGCTCCCGCCTATCTGCCCCGACGCAAAAAAAAAAAAAAAAAAAAAGACAGGGACCCTGGTTGCACCAGGGCCTACAAACGCCAGTCCCCTGCCTGCTCGGCCTCAGTCTTTTGGGTGGCGTAGTGGCCGCTCCCCCCTTCCCTGCGTGCACCACAAGGCCATGCCGCTCGAGGCCCCACCTCTTGCCGCAGGTCTCGCGCTCTTGTTGGGTGGGGTGCAACTCATCCTGCGCGCAGGGGTGCCTTTCGCCTTCCACCCACTCACCATTGCCCGGGACCAGGCGGAGACTGCGGTCATGTCAAAGTCCTACGTTAGGTGGGTTCCCCTGACCTAGAGATGAGCCATAACACTGTGTGCAGCACCGAAGGGACAGGGTCCCTCTGAAAACGACTTAGAAACATAGAATGTGTCGGCAGATAAGAACCATTTGGCCCATCTAGTCTGCCCAATATATCTGAATCCTTTGAATAGTCCCTGGCCCTATCTTATATGAAGGATAGCCTTATGCCTATCCCATGCATGCTTAAACTCCTTCACTGTATTTGCAGCTACCACTTCTGCAGGAAGGTTATTCCATGCATCCACTACTCTCTCAGTAAAGTAATACTTCCTCATATTACTTTTAAACCTTTGCCCCTCTAGTTTAAAACGGTGTCCTCTTGTGGTAGTTTTTCTTCTTTTAAATATGCTCTCCTCCTTTACCGAGTTGATTCCCTTTATGTATTTAAAAGTTTCTATCATATCCCCTCTGTCTCTTCTTTCTTCCAAGCTATACATGTTAAGGTCCTTTAACCTTTCCTGGTAAGTTTTTTCCTGCAATCCATGTACTAGTTTAGTAGCTCTTCTCTGAACTCTCTCTAGAGTATCTATATCCTTCTGGAGATATGGCCTCCAGTACTGCGCACGACTGTCCCGTCCCACTACACACCTTGGCTCTATGAATGTTGCAATTAGGAGGGCAGCTGCCGAGCTCCACCCGTCCAGCGTACCTCTGCTACCTCACTTCCAGTAACAGAATGGGGTCCCGCCGTGCATGTTGCGCCCACCTCATGCGCGCACTTGTTAGCTCCTTCACTCTGGTACCATGTGACCAGGCCACGGATCTCCGTAACGTGGGTTGGGTTCCGCTTGCTACTGGAAGCCGACAGCTGGGGAGGGAGCCAGAACATTCACCCCCCCTGGCTACCGGAGGACCCCTCACCTATACCAGGTACTACGTCTTACGACTGCCTGCAGTGTACCTTGCTCTCTTCCTGGGTTACCCATAGCAACGGCTTTACTCCTCCTGCTTGACTTGCCCAGTAGACCTTTTTCTTGTGTAGCTTTGCTTCATAGCCCACATGTGCCTTACTTACTCACCCAAGTTCTTTTGAATAGGCCAGGAGGACAAACATGCGCCCCTTTAAATGACTTCAGACCAGGCTTAGAACACTTGACGCAACATTCCTGAGAAGTCTTGGGCATTGCAGTTCAACGTGAACAATGGTCACATCCTGACCCTAACTACCACTGCTTGGCTGCCCAGGCCTACCTCTACAAGGTAGTAGTCCATATTGGCGTCCTGCAAGTGCTGGCTGATCCCCCCCGAACCCAGGCCTCCCCTGTATTTAGATTGCCGGTGGGTAGGCTGGATCCAAAAAGCCCGGGAACGGCAGCGCACACATTAACTCTTTCCCTACCAGCCTGGAGCAGCCACTAACTCAAAGCGTACTCCTGTAGGCAACCTGCCTACACTCTGACCTCTGCAGGGCGCAGGTTTCATGGCCCGTCGGCTGCTCTGTCGCTTCTCGCTGGCTTCGGCAGTCCGCCTGCGTGCTTCTCGCGCGGTCCCCCAGCCTGGGGAACGCAGCGGAATGTGTTGGCGCGAAGAGACTGAAGAGCAGGAGTGATAGAGCCAAAGCGGCTCAGCAGAGAGCGCTAGCGAATGGCTGGGCCGCGCAGCCTGGGTGGGATGTAGGATAGGGCTAGCTAGGTGGGGGTGGCCTCTCGGCGTGGCTTAGTTGCCGTAGGGGACTGGATGCGTGGCAAGTGTTCCTGAGGGGAAGAGAGAGAGAAAGCGTCAATTTCAAAGGAGGGGGCGTAAAAGGGAAGCAGGCGAAGAAAAGTGGGAGCTGGACTGGTGATTTTGGAGGAGCTAGGTGTGCAGGAGGGCCTGCAGAGTGCTGAGGAAAAAAAAAGAATGTAAAAAAGGCAGAGAGGAGAGTGACCCCTGCTGGAGGAAAAAAGCAAAAGCCTACAGCACCTGGTATTCCCAGGCGGTCTCCCATCCAAGTACTAACCAGGCCCGACCCTGCTTAGCTTCCGAGATCAGACGAGATCGGGCGCATTCAGGGTGGTGTGGCCGTAGGCAGTACTCAGGCTCTCCCTCAACCTTCTTATACTTGTCACCGGCACCCTGGCCCCGCCTTTCCATCACTTTACTACACTCAGCTGTGCTTTTTCACAAGCAACGCCACACACTCGTCTCTCCTCTCTCCCCTCTCTCTCTCTCTCTTCCTCTGGCTGGCTCTCTCGCTCTCCTCAACCCCTGCCTCATGCTGCTTTGCTCCCTCTTTAACCTCTTCCTGCCTGCACCTTCTCAAACACATTCTCAGCCTGGCCTCCAAGGCTCCTCTCTGCCTTCCCCTGGCCTGACTTTAAGCCTAAAGCTGACAGGGCTCAACACCACAGGAGCAGCAGGGCGCAAGCTTTCTAGACAGCAGCAGAGCCCACCAGGAAGGCCGGGCCTTCGCTCGCCTGACAGCCAGACTTCTCCGGGCACCAGCTAGTGCTCCCGCCTATCTGCCCCGACGCAAAAAATAAAAAAAAAAAAAGACAGGGACCCTGGTTGCACCAGGGCCTACAAACGCCAGTCCCCTGCCTGCTCGGCCTCAGTCTTTTGGGTGGCGTAGTGGCCGCTCCCCCCTTCCCTGCGTGCACCACAAGGCCCTGCCGCTCGAGGCCCCACCTCTTGCCGCAGGTCTCGCGCTCTTGTTGGGTGGGGTGCAACTCATCCTGCGCGCAGGGGTGCCTTTCGCCGTCCACCCACTCACCATTGCCCGGGACCAGGCGGAGACTGCGGTCATGTCAAAGTCCTACGTTAGGTGGGTTCCCCTGACCTAGAGATGAGCCATAACACTGTGTGCAGCACCCAAGGGACAGGGTCCCTCTGAAAACGACTTAGAAACATAGAATGTGTCGGCAGATAAGAACCATTTGGCCCATCTAGTCTGCCCAATATATCTGAATCCTTTGAATAGTCCCTGGCCCTATCTTATATGAAGGATAGCCTTATGCCTATCCCATGCATGCTTAAACTCCTTCACTGTATTTGCAGCTACCACTTCTGCAGGAAGGTTATTCCATGCATCCACTACTCTCTCAGTAAAGTAATACTTCCTCATATTACTTTTAAACCTTTGCCCCTCTAGTTTAAAACGGTGTCCTCTTGTGGTAGTTTTTCTTCTTTTAAATATGCTCTCCTCCTTTACCGAGTTGATTCCCTTTATGTATTTAAAAGTTTCTATCATATCCCCTCTGTCTCTTCTTTCTTCCAAGCTATACATGTTAAGGTCCTTTAACCTTTCCTGGTAAGTTTTTTCCTGCAATCCATGTACTAGTTTAGTAGCTCTTCTCTGAACTCTCTCTAGAGTATCTATATCCTTCTGGAGATATGGCCTCCAGTACTGCGCACGACTGTCCCGTCCCACTACACACCTTGGCTCTATGAATGTTGCAATTAGGAGGGCAGCTGCCGAGCTCCACCCGTCCAGCGTACCTCTGCTACCTCACTTCCAGTAACAGAATGGGGTCCCGCCGTGCATGTTGCGCCCACCTCATGCGCGCACTTGTTAGCTCCTTCACTCTGGTACCATGTGACCAGGCCACGGATCTCCGTAACGTGGGTTGGGTTCCGCTTGCTACTGGAAGCCGACAGCTGGGGAGGGAGCCAGAACATTCACCCCCCCTGGCTACCGGAGGACCCCTCACCTATACCAGGTACTACGTCTTACGACTGCCTGCAGTGTACCTTGCTCTCTTCCTGGGTTACCCATAGCAACGGCTTTACTCCTCCTGCTTGACTTGCCCAGTAGACCTTTTTCTTGTGTAGCTTTGCTTCATAGCCCACATGTGCCTTACTTACTCACCCAAGTTCTTTTGAATAGGCCAGGAGGACAAACATGCGCCCCTTTAAATGACTTCAGACCAGGCTTAGAACACTTGACGCAACATTCCTGAGAAGTCTTGGGCATTGCAGTTCAACGTGAACAATGGTCACATCCTGACCCTAACTACCACTGCTTGGCTGCCCAGGCCTACCTCTACAAGGTAGTAGTCCATATTGGCGTCCTGCAAGTGCTGGCTGATCCCCCCCGAACCCAGGCCTCCCCTGTATTTAGATTGCCGGTGGGTAGGCTGGATCCAAAAAGCCCGGGAACGGCAGCGCACACATTAACTCTTTCCCTACCAGCCTGGAGCAGCCACTAACTCAAAGCGTACTCCTGTAGGCAACCTGCCTACACTCTGACCTCTGCAGGGCGCAGGTTTCATGGCCCGTCGGCTGCTCTGTCGCTTCTCGCTGGCTTCGGCAGTCCGCCTGCGTGCTTCTCGCGCGGTCCCCCAGCCTGGGGAACGCAGCGGAATGTGTTGGCGCGAAGAGACTGAAGAGCAGGAGTGATAGAGCCAAAGCGGCTCAGCAGAGAGCGCTAGCGAATGGCTGGGCCGCGCAGCCTGGGTGGGATGTAGGATAGGGCTAGCTAGGTGGGGGTGGCCTCTCGGCGTGGCTTAGTTGCCGTAGGGGACTGGATGCGTGGCAAGCGTTCCTGAGGGGAAGAGAGAGAGAAAGCGTCAATTTCAAAGGAGGGGGCGTAAAAGGGAAGCAGGCGAAGAAAAGTGGGAGCTGGACTGGTGATTTTGGAGGAGCTAGGTGTGCAGGAGGGCCTGCAGAGTGCTGAGGAAAAAAAAAGAATGTAAAAAAGGCAGAGAGGAGAGTGACCCCTGCTGGAGGAAAAAAGCAAAAGCCTACAGCACCTGGTATTCCCAGGCGGTCTCCCATCCAAGTACTAACCAGGCCCGACCCTGCTTAGCTTCCGAGATCAGACGAGATCGGGCGCATTCAGGGTGGTGTGGCCGTAGGCAGTACTCAGGCTCTCCCTCAACCTTCTTATACTTGTCACCGGCACCCTGGCCCCGCCTTTCCATCACTTTACTACACTCAGCTGTGCTTTTTCACAAGCAACGCCACACACTCGTCTCTCCTCTCTCCCCTCTCTCTCTCTCTCTTCCTCTGGCTGGCTCTCTCGCTCTCCTCAACCCCTGCCTCATGCTGCTTTGCTCCCTCTTTAACCTCTTCCTGCCTGCACCTTCTCAAACACATTCTCAGCCTGGCCTCCAAGGCTCCTCTCTGCCTTCCCCTGGCCTGACTTTAAGCCTAAAGCTGACAGGGCTCAACACCACAGGAGCAGCAGGGCGCAAGCTTTCTAGACAGCAGCAGAGCCCACCAGGAAGGCCGGGCCTTCGCTCGCCTGACAGCCAGACTTCTCCGGGCACCAGCTAGTGCTCCCGCCTATCTGCCCCGACGCAAAAAATAAAAAATAAAAAAAGACAGGGACCCTGGTTGCACCAGGGCCTACAAACGCCAGTCCCCTGCCTGCTCGGCCTCAGTCTTTTGGGTGGCGTAGTGGCCGCTCCCCCCTTCCCTGCGTGCACCACAAGGCCCTGCCGCTCAAGGCCCCACCTCTTGCCGCAGGTCTCGCGCTCTTGTTGGGTGGGGTGCAACTCATCCTGCGCGCAGGGGTGCCTTTCGCCGTCCCCCCACTCACCATTGCCCGGGACCAGGCGGAGACTGCGGTCATGTCAAAGTCCTACGTTAGGTGGGTTCCCCTGACCTAGAGATGAGCCATAACACTGTGTGCAGCACCCAAGGGACAGGGTCCCTCTGAAAACGACTTAGAAACATAGAAACATAGAATGTGTCGGCAGATAAGAACCATTTGGCCCATCTAGTCTGCCCAATATATCTGAATCCTTTGAATAGTCCCTGGCCCTATCTTATATGAAGGATAGCCTTATGCCTATCCCATGCATGCTTAAACTCCTTCACTGTATTTGCAGCTACCACTTCTGCAGGAAGGTTATTCCATGCATCCACTACTCTCTCAGTAAAGTAATACTTCCTCATATTACTTTTAAACCTTTGCCCCTCTAGTTTAAAACGGTGTCCTCTTGTGGTAGTTTTTCTTCTTTTAAATATGCTCTCCTCCTTTACCGAGTTGATTCCCTTTATGTATTTAAAAGTTTCTATCATATCCCCTCTGTCTCTTCTTTCTTCCAAGCTATACATGTTAAGGTCCTTTAACCTTTCCTGGTAAGTTTTTTCCTGCAATCCATGTACTAGTTTAGTAGCTCTTCTCTGAACTCTCTCTAGAGTATCTATATCCTTCTGGAGATATGGCCTCCAGTACTGCGCACGACTGTCCCGTCCCACTACACACCTTGGCTCTATGAATGTTGCAATTAGGAGGGCAGCTGCCGAGCTCCACCCGTCCAGCGTACCTCTGCTACCTCACTTCCAGTAACAGAATGGGGTCCCGCCGTGCATGTTGCGCCCACCTCATGCGCGCACTTGTTAGCTCCTTCACTCTGGTACCATGTGACCAGGCCACGGATCTCCGTAACGTGGGTTGGGTTCCGCTTGCTACTGGAAGCCGACAGCTGGGGAGGGAGCCAGAACATTCACCCCCCCTGGCTACCGGAGGACCCCTCACCTATACCAGGTACTACGTCTTACGACTGCCTGCAGTGTACCTTGCTCTCTTCCTGGGTTACCCATAGCAACGGCTTTACTCCTCCTGCTTGACTTGCCCAGTAGACCTTTTTCTTGTGTAGCTTTGCTTCATAGCCCACATGTGCCTTACTTACTCACCCAAGTTCTTTTGAATAGGCCAGGAGGACAAACATGCGCCCCTTTAAATGACTTCAGACCAGGCTTAGAACACTTGACGCAACATTCCTGAGAAGTCTTGGGCATTGCAGTTCAACGTGAACAATGGTCACATCCTGACCCTAACTACCACTGCTTGGCTGCCCAGGCCTACCTCTACAAGGTAGTAGTCCATATTGGCGTCCTGCAAGTGCTGGCTGATCCCCCCCGAACCCAGGCCTCCCCTGTATTTAGATTGCCGGTGGGTAGGCTGGATCCAAAAAGCCCGGGAACGGCAGCGCACACATTAACTCTTTCCCTACCAGCCTGGAGCAGCCACTAACTCAAAGCGTACTCCTGTAGGCAACCTGCCTACACTCTGTCCTCTGCAGGGCGCAGGTTTCATGGCCCGTCGGCTGCTCTGTCGCTTCTCGCTGGCTTCGGCAGTCCGCCTGCGTGCTTCTCGCGCGGTCCCCCAGCCTGGGGAACGCAGCGGAATGTGTTGGCGCAAAGAGACTGAAGAGCAGGAGTGATAGAGCCAAAGCGGCTCAGCAGAGAGCGCTAGCGAATGGCTGGGCCGCGCAGCCTGGGTGGGATGTAGGATAGGGCTAGCTAGGTGGGGGTGGCCTCTCGGCGTGGCTTAGTTGCCGTAGGGGACTGGATGCGTGGCAAGCGTTCCTGAGGGGAAGAGAGAGAGAAAGCGTCAATTTCAAAGGAGGGGGCGTAAAAGGGAAGCAGGCTGTTAAATATTTATTCCAAATTCATAATTCGGCACTTATTGGAATTATATTATATTCACAGCAAGCTTGCAAAATATATGTGATTTTATGATTAATCATAGTATTATGTGTGAACAGGGGTGGACTGACAACTCATGGGGCCCCCGGGCAATCAGAGTTCATGGGGCCCCCTGTGTCCACACTCAAGCCACACAAAGCCCCACCTACAAATTGCAGCTCAGCCACATAGAGTGGGCATTTAAAATATCGACCACAGCATAGCCTGCATGGAAGTTCCTGGCTTCTTTCTGTAGTGTGTAGCCTCTCATGGGGCCCCTTACTGACCCTGGGCCCTCGGGCAGTGCCCTAATCCCCGAATGGTCAGTCCGCCCCTGTGTGTGAATGACCTTGATCCAGTGATTAACAATGGAGTTCTTCTTCTGAGCTGAGACAGTAAAATGTCAGATAATTCTGGAGTATGTAGCTAGTTGGAAGATGACATATAAGGTATCTGTGGTATAGTATGTCATGGAAGTAAGAATAGGATCCATGTGTAATACTAGGAATGACATATAGTAGTTTAAATAATGTTAGTTAAGGACTAAAGTAATCCCAGTCATAATTAATCGTATTTGTATGTATTTACTTAAAGTTATACAAGTCGTATAAGTTGGTTATACATGTTACTTATTGTGTAAGATAAATGATGGTTATTTAACATGACATCAGCCACATTAGACTTACAAGAATAGAGTGTTACATGTGGGCTTGTCAATCAAAGTAGTTCAAGACTAATCAGTTTTTTGGTCATATACATATTAGGAATTATGACTTTATGGGCTTAGCACCTCCTCTTGTATAGTATACCTGACGTTAGCAGAAGTTATGATGCCATACAAGGCTTGGAGTATTGGAAGTTCATGACGTCTACATGTAAGATAAATTGTCAGGCGATTCGGACACTCGAGACACAGACTAGAGCACACAGACACTCAGACTAGCGAAGATCACACACATTACTTCTGCTCTACACAAATCTATTCATAGACTCTTATTTTTCAACCTAAGCAGGTGTTTTGCTCTCTGAAACCTAGCAACGTCATTTCCTGCTTCAAAACTAGACATTTGACACGGAAGAAGGACACACACAGAGGAACACACATGGCTATATTGCCATGAATTCACGCTGAACACATCTTTTCCATGAATTATTGTTTTTATTCTTCATATTTTTACCTACACTGAACTGAACTGAACTGTCATACCTTTTACATTGTATTGTTGATGCCAAGTGTGTTTGAATAAAATCACACTTTGTTTTTAAAGTCAGTCTGGCTATCAATGCTACTCAAATCAAAACGCCTAAAGAGAATAGAATATAGAGATATATTCTATATTTTACATTTGGCGAGCGCCAGCCATAGTCGTAATTGATCCCCAATACCTGCCAAACGGGGGGAGACTTACACGATTTCATGATTGCCAAGTCTCGGGGAATCAACGATCAAAGAACCTAGAAAGAAAAAGGCGTTTGATTCATCAGATGTGGACAAGACGTCCAGTGATTGAGCCGACTGAAGACGAGAAAATCTTCTGATCACGGTGAGTAAAAAATTATGGAATTTATTGATGACTTAGCTAGAGAAAGCAAGCTAGCATTTAAAGATGTGTCTTTTTATCCAAATGACAGTCACTTATGGGAATATATGTACAATGAATGTTTACAGGCCAATACAAAGATTGACAAATCCAGGTTTATTATGAACAAATTACGAAAAAAGATAAATAATGTGTTACAGTTAGTAAGAGTATTTAATAAGATGGTTATTACTATACCTGCCAAAAATGTTTGCACATTAAATCAGACAGAGACTAACAATGTACAGAACACAGGAATACATGGAAATGTGTCCCAATATTCCCTTAACTGTCCAAACTGTGAGATTCTTTGTAATTGCATAGAGGATCTTGAAAAACAAATAGAATCTAAAAATCTTTTGTTGAATGACAGTAGACAGATTGCTGTAATAACAACAGGTGACAAAAAGACTGAATGCAAGTCAAAGGCTCAACCTTATATTCCTCAAAGTTCGGAAATTGAGAAAGTTGATGCTGATGACGAAACAGAGATTAAACATAAAAATTTATTATATAGGACTGCAAAACTAAAGTTGCAAATACATGACCAACTAATGAAAGTTTTAAATGATATCCCACCATATAATTTGAATTTGAATGCGTTTCACAACGCAGATGTATTTGAGTCGTACACTGACAGATACAATTTAAAAGATGAGCAACGTAATCATATATTTTACCTTTGGTTACCGGCACAGTATGCTCGACGGTTAACAAAGTCTCCTGTTACTGATGACCAAGGTCAGGAGAGACATAGTGACGCAATGGACAGATTGCAACAATTGTTACTATGCACGACTGGTGAAGAAGTACCGTCCATAGAAATGTTAGAATTATTACAAACTACTATAGACGAAGACCCGTTTGAATTTAAGATTAAATTTTGCAAAGCATATAAAATGATTTTGGGTGTAGACGATGACAACGACACTGGATTGATACATTCATTTGTGAAAAAGTTCAATTACCTTGACCCAACTTCATTAGCCATAGCACAGGAACGACAAAATTTGAACGCTATAGTAAGCTTCATTGATAAAGTTAGGAGACAATTGAAACAGAGCAATCTCACATATGAGGTAGCTATGATTCAATGTGACGACAATAGTCTGACTGGAGACATGTCAGATACTACAGATCTCAGCGAGAATGACGACGACAGCTGTAGGCAAGTGAGACAAGGAGAGTCTATCACATGTTTTTACTGTGATAAAGTTGGCCATATGAAAAAACATTGTTGTAAACTTAAGAGAGACTCACAAGACACGGAGAATGAAAAAGCAGCTTTTGAACAACCTGCTTTATTATGTCAAGATATATTTTTGACTGAATTGCCTTATGCCACCGAAGTCAAACAGATCAGTAATTTAACTGTTCACAGCAGTTCAGACAACATGGCAAAAGGACCTGTCACTGACAGAGATGGTTTATTGCCATTGCCAAAATTAGAATCACATCGACCTTCAATTTCTCTACCATTAGAGTATGTTGCACCAATTATATTGGATGAGAATGGTAGACCACATATACAAGGTTTGCTAAATGGTAAAAAAAATGAATTTTCTCATTGATAGCGGAGCTGAGATTAGTCTAACCAGAGAAAACATACCTGTGAAACCAAATACCCCTACATGTCATATTATGGGTTTTAATAATACAAGTAATTCCACTGCTAGACAAATGTCTAATGTAACATTTGAAGTGCCCGGACAAGTTAAAACTAACATTGACATTTGGTTTTGTCACGGTGCAGAGAATATACTTGGCAGTGATGTAATCAACAAACAAAAGTGGGTGATTGATTTGGCTAATAAAAGTATTTGGAAAGATCCATCTAGGCCCAAATCAGTGCTAATTGATCCCTCTGTGTACAGTAATGTTGGTTCCATTACTGATATGTCCAAAGAACAAAAATGGCCTAATACTGATGGCAATTGTGCTTTAACGGAAGTGGTACAAAGTTTTCCATGTTTGTGGTCAAAGTTCAAAAATGACATAGGAACTTTGAAAAATACTGAACTTAATATTGAAGGAAAAGATCCAGAACTTCATAATCAGTATGAGTTACCACTAGAATCAATTGGTCCACTTTCTGCCATTATTCAAGAGTTTGAACAACTAGGAATTGTAAAGAAAGCACAATCAGTGGTAAATAATAGTATTTGGCCTATCAAAAAAGCTGATAATTCATATTCTTTATCAGTTGACCTAACGACATTGAACAAACATGTCACAAATAACACGGTCATTCCTGATAAATCCAACCTAAAGCTAAATTTGAATATCAAAGCTAAAGTGTTTTCGGTATTAGAAATCTCTAACAGTCATTTTTCAATCCCTTTAACTAAAAGTTGTCAATATAAACTTGCGTTCACATTCAACAAAGAGAGTTATACGTTCACTCGATTAATACCTGGCCTAGGTATTGGTGATGGTGTAGTTCATGAAACTATAGCAAAAATATTGTTAAAATTTTCAAGGCCAGAATGTATTTTTCAGCATGTGGATACGATTCTGCTGAGTACTGAAAAAATTGATGAACATATTGCTCTTTTGTCTGAGTTGTTTACGTTGTTACAACTTGCAGGTCTAAAATTAGACACGGCAAAAGTACAGCTCATGAAAAGTCAGGTGAAATACCTTCACATGCAAATTAGTCAAGGAAAGAGACAGTTGTTGCAAGAAACAATTAGAGATATTACCTCTATCTCAACTCCTACAACTCAAAAGGCATTGCATCAATTTTTGAATAAAATAAATAATTGTAGAGAATTTGTAAACAGTTTCGCAGAGAAAGCTAATCCACTATATAATCTTTTGAGGAATAAAGGTAATGTAGTTAACCAATGGGGTCCAAATGAGAAATATGCTTTCGAGGTGTTGATAAAAGACTTTCAAAATGCTCCAATGTTAAGTACAATTGAGGTTTGTTCTGAAGTACCTTTTGTTTTGAAAACTCATGTATCTGAAAATGCAATCTCAGTAAAGTTGTTTCAACTAAAAGATGGTAAGGAGAAAATAATTGCCTATTTCTCCAGAGTTTTATCATTTTTGGAAAAAACTTTTGAGTCAGATGTAAAGCAACTGCTAAGTGTTTACTATGCAATTAAAGCTACAGAGAGCATAGTGAAATCAAACAAGATAATTTTAGAGACATCTGATTGCTCACTAAAAGATATTTTTGAGAAAGATGGAAAATATCGAGAAATGTATCCTCAATGGATTAGAACATTTTCATCTAAAAACATTCAGATAGGTGTAACAAGACATTTTAAGGTAAGCACACAAGCACATGTTTATACAACTGTATTTGAGAAGTCTGTACCTCGTGTTTCCAGCATAAGAGCTGAGAAAAGTATTGAGCCAGTACTTGTTACTGCAGAACAGTCTAACACTAGCATAAGTGCTTCAACACAGAAAACAGTTACGCATATTTCTAACTTTATAGAGATGAGAACAAAGGCATAGTCCATTGTCATCTCTGGGGTGATACAAAACCTTTCTTTGTTTGTGAAAACAAGATTTTGTGTCATGACCAAAAGGAGATGTTGCGTTCTGTCACACCTAAAAACTTCATAGGATATTTGTATTATAGTTTAGGACATGAGTACAGTACATTTCATACAGAAGTTTTTCTTGAAGAAACATATAAAGTATTATTTCACATATAGTTTTACAAATTCATGAAACTTTTGTCCCATACTGTTTTAACATTTGTTGGAAAAAGAAAAAAAAGGGTAAAAGAATAATGTAAATTGTTTATGCCAAAGCAATGATACTGCATTTCTTTTACAGAATGGCATTTAAAACCAAATAAATATGGAGGATAATAAGCTCTTAAGAAGCGCAAAGATGATATCAAGAGATTCAAAGTTGAAGAAGAGATCTTCGAGAAGAAGATTGGACGAACGATTTATACTTCATATTTATGACTGTTTTATCTTAACCGCTTCCATACAGAGCAGTTAGACCCCCTTCCTGCCCAGACCAATTTTCAGCTTTCAGCACTCTCACACTTTGAATGACAATTGCTCAGTCATGCTACACTGTAACCAAACAAAATTTTTATCATTTTTTTCACACAAATAGAGCTTTCTTTTGGTGGTATTTGATCACAACTGGGGTTTTTTTTTTCCGTGATATAAGCAAAAAAAGAGCAAAAATTTTGCAAAAAAAACACTTTTTTTTAGTTTCTATTATAAAATTTTGCAAAAAATTAATTTTTCTTCATACATTTGGGCCAAAATTTATACTGCTACATATCTCTGGTAAAATTAACCCAAATTAGTGTATATTATTTAGTCTGTGTGAAAGTTATTGAGTCTAGAAGCTATGGTACCAATTACTGAAAATTGATCACACCAGATGTACTGATGGCCTATCTCCTTTCTTGAGGCCCTGAAATGTCAGGACAGTACAAATACCCCCCAAATGACCCTTTTTTGTAAAGTAGACAGTCCAAGGTATTTAGTAAGAGGCATGGTGAGTTTTTTGAAGTTATAATTTTTTCCCACAATTCTTGGGAAAATGAAGAAAACATTTTTTTTTCTTTTTTTTTCCCAAAACGTTGTCAATTTATAAGCTATTTCTAACACATAGCATGTACACAGCAAAAATGACACCCCAAAATTCATTCTGCTACTCCTTCTGAGTATGGTGATACCACATGTGTGAGACTTTTACACAGCCTGGCCACAAAAAGAGACTCCACGTCCAAGTAGCACCATAAGGCGTTTTAGGAGCATAAATACACATAAAACTTTCTTACTACCTATCACACTTTTCAAGGCCCTAGAGCACCAATACAATGGAAAAGTCCACAAAATGACCCCATTTTGGAAAGCAAACACTCCAACGTATATTCTATGAGGCATTATGGGTCCTTTGAACATGTCATTTTTTTCCACAAGTTTTTGGAAAATGTGGGAAAAAAATAAAAACTTTTTTTTTTTTACACAAAGTTGTAAATTTATAGAATATTCCTAACACATAGCATGTACATAGCAAAAATGACACCCCAAAATACATTCTGCCACTCCTCCTGAGTATGGCAATACCACATGTGTGAGACTTTTTCACAGCCTAGCCATATAGAGGGGCCTAAACATCCAAGGAGCATCATCATGCATCCTAGCCACTTGCCTAGGCCTATTTTTGACATTTGGTGTTTACAAGCTAAAATCAGTTGTTTTTGCTAGAAAACTACTTAGAACCCCAAAACATTATATATTTTTTTTTAGCAGAGACCCTAGAGAATAAAATGGAGATTATTGCAATATTTTTTATCACACCGTATTTGCGCAGCGGTCTTCCAAACGCAATTTTTTGGGAAAAAAATCACTTTTTTTAATTAAAAAATAAGAAAACAGTAAAGTTAGCCCAATTGTTTTCCATAATGTGAAAGATAATGTTACGCCGAGTAAATAGATACCCAACATGTCATGCTTCAAAATTGCGCACGCTCACAGAATGGTGACAAACTTTGGTACTTAAAAATCCCCATAGGCGACATTTTAAAAATTTCTACAGGTTGCTATCTTAGAGTTACAGAGGAGGTCTAGGGCTCAAATTATTGCTCTTGCTCTAACGATCGCGACGATACCTCACATGTGTAGTTTGAACACTGTTTACATATGTGGGCGGGGTTTCCGTATGCGTTCGCTTCTGCGCGCGAGCTCGCGGGGACAGGGCGCTTTAATTTTTTTTTTTTTTTTTTTTTACTATTTATTTTATTTATTATTTTTTATTTTTACACTGTTTTTTAAAAAAAAAAAAAAATTGATCATTTTTATTTCTATTACAAGAAATGTAAACATTACTTGTAATAGAAAAAGGCACGACAGGACCTCTTTTTTGTGAGATCTGGGGTCAAAAAGTCCTCAGATCTCACAAGTACACTAAAAGATAGAAAAAATAAAAAAAAAAATTAAAAAAAAATTAAATAAAATGAAAAAAAAAAAAGGGACCTTTAAACTGGTTGCTAGGCAATGACATTTGCCGTAGCTCCGGTCCTCCAAGACCATAGAGTCAAGTGAGGGCAAGCTTGCCCTCACTCGACATCCTGTCTGTGAGGATCCGGGACCGGATCGTTTTCCCCGCTGCCGGCGGGTCCGGTAAACGGGGAAAAGGACCAGAATGCAGCGGGAGGGGGGGGGGGCACCTCTTCCGCCACCCCGGAAGGGTGATCCCGCGGCGAATCCGCCGCTGGGACCACCCTTATCGGAAAGCCAACCGTCCACCGTTTAAAAAAATACCAGGGTTATGGCAGCTATCTGCTTCCATAACACCGGTATTTAGGTTTAAACGGACGACGTATATAAACCTTTTTGGACTTGGACATGGTGGCTGTATGAAGGGTGACAGGTACTCGGGTACTTTGCTGGGCAGGTGACAGGTACTCTGGTACTGATGAGCAAGTGGCAGGTACTCGAGTACTCCGATAGGCAGGTGACAGGTACTCGGGTACTCTTATGGGCAGGTGACAGGCAGGTGATAGGTACTGATGAGTAGTACTGATACTGATAGGTGATACTGATACTGTACTGATGATGGGTACGGATGATCAGTACTGATACTAATAGGTGATAGGTACTGATGGGTACTGATGAGAACTGATGAGTAGTGATGGGTAATGATGAGCAGGTGGCAAGTACTCGGGTACTTCAGGTGTCAGGTACTCTGATGAGCAGGTGGAAGGTACTCGGGTACTCTGTTGGGTAGGTGACAGGTACTTGGGTACCCTGATGGGTAGGTGACAGGTACTCGGGTACTCCGATGACGGGTACTCAAAGTACCAGAGTACCTGTCGTCAGAGTACCCGAGTACCTGTCATCAGAGTACCCGAGTACCTGTCATCAGAGTACCCGAGTACCCGTCATCAGAGTATCCGAGTACCCGTCATCAGCGTACCCGAGTACCTGTCATCAGAGTACCCGAGTACCTGTCATCAGAGTACCCGAGTACCCATCATCAGAGTACCCGAGTACCTGTCACCAGCCCATCAGAGTACCTGTCATCAGAGTACCCGAGTACCTGTCATCAGAGTACCCGAGTACCTGTCATCAGAGTACCCGAGTACCTGTCACCAGCCCATCAGAGTACCTGTCATCAGAGTACCAAAGTACCTGTCATCAGAGTACCCGAGTACCTGTCATCAGCCCATCAGAGTACCCGAGTACCTGTCATCAGAGTACCTGATGGGCTGGTGACAGGTACTTGGGTACTTTGATGGGCTAGTGATAGGTGCTCTTTATTGGGGGGGGGGGGGGGCAATCAGTGTGTTTGGGGTGCACTGTACTTGGTAACTAGCTGTTACCACAATCTCCTCCTCACACAGGATCAGTGTGTGAGGAGGAGAACACGGTGACAGCTAGTTACTGTGTTCTCTGATGACATTTGTGACCGGCTGTGATTGGACACAGCCGGTCACGTGGTAAAGAGCCAATTTCATTGGCTCTTTACCTAGATCGGGGATCGACTCTGTCCGAGGGACGAGCCTCGTCCCCGATCGCCGCGCTGCGCGCCCCCGGGGGCGCGCATTAAGGAAATAACGAGCGGCTCGCGCTGGAGCCGCTCATGTGATCGGCTGTGATTGACACAGCCGATCACGTGGTAAACAGCCAATTTCATTGGCTGTTTACCTTGATCGGGGTTGGGCTCAGTCCGAGGGACGAGCCTCACCCCCGATCGCCGCGCTGCGCGCCCCCGGGGGCGCGCAGTAGCGGGGAGATCCGGGCGCCGTCATATGACGTCCGCCCGGATCGAGAAAGGATTTGTGCCGACGTCATTTGGCATGACGCGGTACGGAAGGGGTTAAACACAAGGTTTACCTAACAGAACTTTAAGAAGAACATATTTCATAAACATTACATGAAGAAAGGATTCATCAGAAGAAACTTTATCTATTACAGATAAAAAAAGGACTGAAACATTATTTTTTCACATATACATTTTTTGATTATCCAATTATTTTGAAACTAATGTTCATATTAAGTTAAGAGTGTCATTATTTTTTATTTTTATTTTATTTTTCCTTATTCATATATTGAATATTTTTAGGTTAAAATTTCACTATCATTCTAGTAAATAGAACATCCTTTGTTAATAAGTTAAGAAAATATATCACTCTTAAAAAAGAAGAAAATTAGGAAGTTATGACAAATATATTTCCAAAGAGCTAAAATATTATTTAGGCACAAATATGGAAATATAATATTACATAATTTAATTATTATTATTACCATTATTATTCATAATTTGATATCAGTTATCATTATGTTATACATATTTAAAAATCTATATAATTATTTTAGAAATTTGAATAGTTAGATCCAAGAGTAGCTAAAGTAAGGAGAAAAGAGTTTAGAAGGAGAGTTATTTCTGGCTGGTTCAGTTCTGAAGAATATTGTGTTTGATCATTTGATACAAGGTTGTGTAAATGAGATACGAATGTTTTGTGTGGATTTATTATTTTAGTATGATTAATCATAATTCAGGGGGAATTGTTAAATATTTATTCCAAATTCATAATTCGGCACTTATTGGAATTATATTATATTCACAGCAAGCTTGCAAAATATATGTGATTTTATGATTAATCATAGTATTATGTGTGAATGACCTTGATCCAGTGATTAACAATGGAGTTCTTCTTCTGAGCTAAGACAGTAAAATGTCAGATAATTCTGGAGTATGTAGCTAGTTGGAAGATGACATATAAGGTATCTGTGGTATAGTATGTCATGGAAGTAAGAATAGGATCCATGTGTAATACTAGGAATGACATATAGTAGTTTAAATAATGTTAGTTAAGGACTAAAGTAATCCCAGTCATAATTAATCGTATTTGTATGTATTTACTTAAAGTTATACAAGTCGTATAAGTTGGTTATACATGTTACTTATTGTGTAAGATAAATGATGGTTATTTAACATGACATCAGCCACATTAGACTTACAAGAATAGAGTGTTACATGTGGGCTTGTCAATCAAAGTAGTTCAAGACTAATCAGTTTTTTGGTCATATACATATTAGGAATTATGACTTTATGGGCTTAGCACCTCCTCTTGTATAGTATACCTGACGTTAGCAGAAGTTATGATGCCATACAAGGCTTGGAGTATTGGAAGTTCATGACGTCTACATGTAAGATAAATTGTCAGGCGATTCGGACACTCGAGACACAGACTAGAGCACACAGACACTCAGACTAGCGAAGATCACACACATTACTTCTGCTCTACACAAATCTATTCATAGACTCTTATTTTTCAACCTAAGCAGGTGTTTTGCTCTCTGAAACCTAGCAACGTCATTTCCTGCTTCAAAACTAGACATTTGACACGGAAGAAGGACACACACAGAGGAACACACATGGCTATATTGCCATGAATTCACGCTGAACACATCTTTTCCATGAATTATTGTTTTTATTCTTCATATTTTTACCTACACTGAACTGAACTGAACTGTCATACCTTTTACATTGTATTGTTGATGCCAAGTGTGTTTGAATAAAATCACACTTTGTTTTTAAAGTCAGTCTGGCTATCAATGCTACTCAAATCAAAACGCCTAAAGAGAATAGAATATAGAGATATATTCTATATTTTACACAGGCGAAGAAAAGTGGGAGCTGGACTGGTGATTTTGGAGGAGCTAGGTGTGCAGGAGGGCCTGCAGAGTGCTGAGGAAAAAAAAAGAATGTAAAAAAGGCAGAGAGGAGAGTGACCCCTGCTGGAGGAAAAAAGCAAAAGCCTACAGCACCTGGTATTCCCAGGCGGTCTCCCATCCAAGTACTAACCAGGCCCGACCCTGCTTAGCTTCCGAGATCAGACGAGATCGGGCGCATTCAGGGTGGTGTGGCCGTAGGCAGTACTCAGGCTCTCCCTCAACCTTCTTATACTTGTCACCGGCACCCTGGCCCCGCCTTTCCATCACTTTTCTACACTCAGCTGTGCTTTTTCACAAGCAACGCCACACACTCGTCTCTCCTCTCTCCCCTCTCTCTCTCTCTCTCTCTCTCTCTCTTCCTCTGGCTGGCTCTCTCGCTCTCCTCAACCCCTGCCTCATGCTGCTTTGCTCCCTCTTTAACCTCTTCCTGCCTGCACCTTCTCAAACACATTCTCAGCCTGGCCTCCAAGGCTCCTCTCTGCCTTCCCCTGGCCTGACTTTAAGCCTAAAGCTGACAGGGCTCAACACCACAGGAGCAGCAGGGCGCAAGCTTTCTAGACAGCAGCAGAGCCCACCAGGAAGGCCGGGCCTTCGCTCGCCTGACAGCCAGACTTCTCCGGGCACCAGCTAGTGCTCCCGTCTATCTGCCCCGACGCAAAAAAAAAAAAAAAAAAAAGACAGGGACCCTGGTTGCACCAGGGCCTACAAACGCCAGTCCCCTGCCTGCTCGGCCTCAGTCTTTTGGGTGGCGTAGTGGCCGCTCCCCCCTTCCCTGCGTGCACCACAAGGCCCTGCCGCTCGAGGCCCCACCTCTTGCCGCAGGTCTCGCGCTCTTGTTGGGTGGGGTGCAACTCATCCTGCGCGCAGGGGTGCCTTTCGCCGTCCACCCACTCACCATTGCCCGGGACCAGGCGGAGACTGCGGTCATGTCAAAGTCCTACGTTAGGTGGGTTCCCCTGACCTAGAGATGAGCCATAACACTGTGTGCAGCACCCAAGGGACAGGGTCCCTCTGAAAACGACTTAGAAACATAGAATGTGTCGGCAGATAAGAACCATTTGGCCCATCTAGTCTGCCCAATATATCTGAATCCTTTGAATAGTCCCTGGCCCTATCTTATATGAAGGATAGCCTTATGCCTATCCCATGCATGCTTAAACTCCTTCACTGTATTTGCAGCTACCACTTCTGCAGGAAGGTTATTCCATGCATCCACTACTCTCTCAGTAAAGTAATACTTCCTCATATTACTTTTAAACCTTTGCCCCTCTAGTTTAAAACGGTGTCCTCTTGTGGTAGTTTTTCTTCTTTTAAATATGCTCTCCTCCTTTACCGAGTTGATTCCCTTTATGTATTTAAAAGTTTCTATCATATCCCCTCTGTCTCTTCTTTCTTCCAAGCTATACATGTTAAGGTCCTTTAACCTTTCCTGGTAAGTTTTTTCCTGCAATCCATGTACTAGTTTAGTAGCTCTTCTCTGAACTCTCTCTAGAGTATCTATATCCTTCTGGAGATATGGCCTCCAGTACTGCGCACGACTGTCCCGTCCCACTACACACCTTGGCTCTATGAATGTTGCAATTAGGAGGGCAGCTGCCGAGCTCCACCCGTCCAGCGTACCTCTGCTACCTCACTTCCAGTAACAGAATGGGGTCCCGCCGTGCATGTTGCGCCCACCTCATGCGCGCACTTGTTAGCTCCTTCACTCTGGTACCATGTGACCAGGCCACGGATCTCCGTAACGTGGGTTGGGTTCCGCTTGCTACTGGAAGCCGACAGCTGGGGAGGGAGCCAGAACATTCACCCCCCCTGGCTACCGGAGGACCCCTCACCTATACCAGGTACTACGTCTTACGACTGCCTGCAGTGTACCTTGCTCTCTTCCTGGGTTACCCATAGCAACGGCTTTACTCCTCCTGCTTGACTTGCCCAGTAGACCTTTTTCTTGTGTAGCTTTGCTTCATAGCCCACATGTGCCTTACTTACTCACCCAAGTTCTTTTGAATAGGCCAGGAGGACAAACATGCGCCCCTTTAAATGACTTCAGACCAGGCTTAGAACACTTGACGCAACATTCCTGAGAAGTCTTGGGCATTGCAGTTCAACGTGAACAATGGTCACATCCTGACCCTAACTACCACTGCTTGGCTGCCCAGGCCTACCTCTACAAGGTAGTAGTCCATATTGGCGTCCTGCAAGTGCTGGCTGATCCCCCCCGAACCCAGGCCTCCCCTGTATTTAGATTGCCGGTGGGTAGGCTGGATCCAAAAAGCCCGGGAACGGCAGCGCACACATTAACTCTTTCCCTACCAGCCTGGAGCAGCCACTAACTCAAAGCGTACTCCTGTAGGCAACCTGCCTACACTCTGACCTCTGCAGGGCGCAGGTTTCATGGCCCGTCGGCTGCTCTGTCGCTTCTCGCTGGCTTCGGCAGTCCGCCTGCGTGCTTCTCGCGCGGTCCCCCAGCCTGGGGAACGCAGCGGAATGTGTTGGCGCGAAGAGACTGAAGAGCAGGAGTGATAGAGCCAAAGCGGCTCAGCAGAGAGCGCTAGCGAATGGCTGGGCCGCGCAGCCTGGGTGGGATGTAGGATAGGGCTAGCTAGGTGGGGGTGGCCTCTCGGCGTGGCTTAGTTGCCGTAGGGGACTGGATGCGTGGCAAGCGTTCCTGAGGGGAAGAGAGAGAGAAAGCGTCAATTTCAAAGGAGGGGGCGTAAAAGGGAAGCAGGCGAAGAAAAGTGGGAGCTGGACTGGTGATTTTGGAGGAGCTAGGTGTGCAGGAGGGCCTGCAGAGTGCTGAGGAAAAAAAAAGAATGTAAAAAAGGCAGAGAGGAGAGTGACCCCTGCTGGAGGAAAAAAGCAAAAGCCTACAGCACCTGGTATTCCCAGGCGGTCTCCCATCCAAGTACTAACCAGGCCCGACCCTGCTTAGCTTCCGAGATCAGACGAGATCGGGCGCATTCAGGGTGGTGTGGCCGTAGGCAGTACTCAGGCTCTCCCTCAACCTTCTTATACTTGTCACCGGCACCCTGGCCCCGCCTTTCCATCACTTTACTACACTCAGCTGTGCTTTTTCACAAGCAACGCCACACACTCGTCTCTCGTCTCTCGTCTCTCGTCTCTCCTCTCTCCTCTCTCCCCTCTCTCTCTCTCTCTTCCTCTGGCTGGCTCTCTCGCTCTCCTCAACCCCTGCCTCATGCTGCTTTGCTCCCTCTTTAACCTCTTCCTGCCTGCACCTTCTCAAACACATTCTCAGCCTGGCCTCCAAGGCTCCTCTCTGCCTTCCCCTGGCCTGACTTTAAGCCTAAAGCTGACAGGGCTCAACACCACAGGAGCAGCAGGGCGCAAGCTTTCTAGACAGCAGCAGAGCCCACCAGGAAGGCCGGGCCTTCGCTCGCCTGACAGCCAGACTTCTCCGGGCACCAGCTAGTGCTCCCGCCTATCTGCCCCGACGCAAAAAATAAAAAATAAAAAAAGACAGGGACCCTGGTTGCACCAGGGCCTACAAACGCCAGTCTCCTGCCTGCTCGGCCTCAGTCTTTTGGGTGGCGTAGTGGCCGCTCCCCCCTTCCCTGCGTGCACCACAAGGCCCTGCCGCTCGAGGCCCCACCTCTTGCCGCAGGTCTCGCGCTCTTGTTGGGTGGGGTGCAACTCATCCTGCGCGCAGGGGTGCCTTTCGCCGTCCCCCCACTCACCATTGCCCGGGACCAGGCGGAGACTGCGGTCATGTCAAAGTCCTACGTTAGGTGGGTTCCCCTGACCTAGAGATGAGCCATAACACTGTGTGCAGCACCCAAGGGACAGGGTCCCTCTGAAAACGACTTAGAAACATAGAAACATAGAATGTGTCGGCAGATAAGAACCATTTGGCCCATCTAGTCTGCCCAATATATCTGAATCCTTTGAATAGTCCCTGGCCCTATCTTATATGAAGGATAGCCTTATGCCTATCCCATGCATGCTTAAACTCCTTCACTGTATTTGCAGCTACCACTTCTGCAGGAAGGTTATTCCATGCATCCACTACTCTCTCAGTAAAGTAATACTTCCTCATATTACTTTTAAACCTTTGCCCCTCTAGTTTAAAACGGTGTCCTCTTGTGGTAGTTTTTCTTCTTTTAAATATGCTCTCCTCCTTTACCGAGTTGATTCCCTTTATGTATTTAAAAGTTTCTATCATATCCCCTCTGTCTCTTCTTTCTTCCAAGCTATACATGTTAAGGTCCTTTAACCTTTCCTGGTAAGTTTTTTCCTGCAATCCATGTACTAGTTTAGTAGCTCTTCTCTGAACTCTCTCTAGAGTATCTATATCCTTCTGGAGATATGGCCTCCAGTACTGCGCACGACTGTCCCGTCCCACTACACACCTTGGCTCTATGAATGTTGCAATTAGGAGGGCAGCTGCCGAGCTCCACCCGTCCAGCGTACCTCTGCTACCTCACTTCCAGTAACAGAATGGGGTCCCGCCGTGCATGTTGCGCCCACCTCATGCGCGCACTTGTTAGCTCCTTCACTCTGGTACCATGTGACCAGGCCACGGATCTCCGTAACGTGGGTTGGGTTCCGCTTGCTACTGGAAGCCGACAGCTGGGGAGGGAGCCAGAACATTCACCCCCCCTGGCTACCGGAGGACCCCTCACCTATACCAGGTACTACGTCTTACGACTGCCTGCAGTGTACCTTGCTCTCTTCCTGGGTTACCCATAGCAACGGCTTTACTCCTCCTGCTTGACTTGCCCAGTAGACCTTTTTCTTGTGTAGCTTTGCTTCATAGCCCACATGTGCCTTACTTACTCACCCAAGTTCTTTTGAATAGGCCAGGAGGACAAACATGCGCCCCTTTAAATGACTTCAGACCAGGCTTAGAACACTTGACGCAACATTCCTGAGAAGTCTTGGGCATTGCAGTTCAACGTGAACAATGGTCACATCCTGACCCTAACTACCACTGCTTGGCTGCCCAGGCCTACCTCTACAAGGTAGTAGTCCATATTGGCGTCCTGCAAGTGCTGGCTGATCCCCCCCGAACCCAGGCCTCCCCTGTATTTAGATTGCCGGTGGGTAGGCTGGATCCAAAAAGCCCGGGAACGGCAGCGCACACATTAACTCTTTCCCTACCAGCCTGGAGCAGCCACTAACTCAAAGCGTACTCCTGTAGGCAACCTGCCTACACTCTGACCTCTGCAGGGCGCAGGTTTCATGGCCCGTCGGCTGCTCTGTCGCTTCTCGCTGGCTTCGGCAGTCCGCCTGCGTGCTTCTCGCGCGGTCCCCCAGCCTGGGGAACGCAGCGGAATGTGTTGGGGCGAAGAGACTGAAGAGCAGGAGTGATAGAGCCAAAGCGGCTCAGCAGAGAGCGCTAGCGAATGGCTGGGCCGCGCAGCCTGGGTGGGATGTAGGATAGGGCTAGCTAGGTGGGGGTGGCCTCTCGGCGTGGCTTAGTTGCCGTAGGGGACTGGATGCGTGGCAAGCGTTCCTGAGGGGAAGAGAGAGAGAAAGCGTCAATTTCAAAGGAGGGGGCGTAAAAGGGAAGCAGGCGAAGAAAAGTGGGAGCTGGACTGGTGATTTTGGAGGAGCTAGGTGTGCAGGAGGGCCTGCAGAGTGCTGAGGAAAAAAAAAGAATGTAAAAAAGGCAGAGAGGAGAGTGACCCCTGCTGGAGGAAAAAAGCAAAAGCCTACAGCACCTGGTATTCCCAGGCGGTCTCCCATCCAAGTACTAACCAGGCCCGACCCTGCTTAGCTTCCGAGATCAGACGAGATCGGGCGCATTCAGGGTGGTGTGGCCGTAGGCAGTACTCAGGCTCTCCCTCAACCTTCTTATACTTGTCACCGGCACCCTGGCCCCGCCTTTCCATCACTTTACTACACTCAGCTGTGCTTTTTCACAAGCAACGCCACACACTCGTCTCTCCTCTCTCCCCTCTCTCTCTCTCTCTCTCTCTTCCTCTGGCTGGCTCTCTCGCTCTCCTCAACCCCTGCCTCATGCTGCTTTGCTCCCTCTTTAACCTCTTCCTGCCTGCACCTTCTCAAACACATTCTCAGCCTGGCCTCCAAGGCTCCTCTCTGCCTTCCCCTGGCCTGACTTTAAGCCTAAAGCTGACAGGGCTCAACACCACAGGAGCAGCAGGGCGCAAGCTTTCTAGACAGCAGCAGAGCCCACCAGGAAGGCCAGGCCTTCGCTCGCCTGACAGCCAGACTTCTCCGGGCACCAGCTAGTGCTCCCGCCTATCTGCCCCGACGCAAAAAAAAAAAAAAAAAAAAAGACAGGGACCCTGGTTGCACCAGGGCCTACAAACGCCAGTCCCCTGCCTGCTCGGCCTCAGTCTTTTGGGTGGCGTAGTGGCCGCTCCCCCCTTCCCTGCGTGCACCACAAGGCCCTGCCGCTCGAGGCCCCACCTCTTGCCGCAGGTCTCGCGCTCTTGTTGGGTGGGGTGCAACTCATCCTGCGCGCAGGGGTGCCTTTCGCCGTCCACCCACTCACCATTGCCCGGGACCAGGCGGAGACTGCGGTCATGTCAAAGTCCTACGTTAGGTGGGTTCCCCTGACCTAGAGATGAGCCATAACACTGTGTGCAGCACCCAAGGGACAGGGTCCCTCTGAAAACGACTTAGAAACATAGAATGTGTCGGCAGATAAGAACCATTTGGCCCATCTAGTCTGCCCAATATATCTGAATCCTTTGAATAGTCCCTGGCCCTATCTTATATGAAGGATAGCCTTATGCCTATCCCATGCATGCTTAAACTCCTTCACTGTATTTGCAGCTACCACTTCTGCAGGAAGGTTATTCCATGCATCCACTACTCTCTCAGTAAAGTAATACTTCCTCATATTACTTTTAAACCTTTGCCCCTCTAGTTTAAAACGGTGTCCTCTTGTGGTAGTTTTTCTTCTTTTAAATATGCTCTCCTCCTTTACCGAGTTGATTCCCTTTATGTATTTAAAAGTTTCTATCATATCCCCTCTGTCTCTTCTTTCTTCCAAGCTATACATGTTAAGGTCCTTTAACCTTTCCTGGTAAGTTTTTTCCTGCAATCCATGTACTAGTTTAGTAGCTCTTCTCTGAACTCTCTCTAGAGTATCTATATCCTTCTGGAGATATGGCCTCCAGTACTGCGCACGACTGTCCCGTCCCACTACACACCTTGGCTCTATGAATGTTGCAATTAGGAGGGCAGCTGCCGAGCTCCACCCGTCCAGCGTACCTCTGCTACCTCACTTCCAGTAACAGAATGGGGTCCCGCCGTGCATGTTGCGCCCACCTCATGCGCGCACTTGTTAGCTCCTTCACTCTGGTACCATGTGACCAGGCCACGGATCTCCGTAACGTGGGTTGGGTTCCGCTTGCTACTGGAAGCCGACAGCTGGGGAGGGAGCCAGAACATTCACCCCCCCTGGCTACCGGAGGACCCCTCACCTATACCAGGTACTACGTCTTACGACTGCCTGCAGTGTACCTTGCTCTCTTCCTGGGTTACCCATAGCAACGGCTTTACTCCTCCTGCTTGACTTGCCCAGTAGACCTTTTTCTTGTGTAGCTTTGCTTCATAGCCCACATGTGCCTTACTTACTCACCCAAGTTCTTTTGAATAGGCCAGGAGGACAAACATGCGCCCCTTTAAATGACTTCAGACCAGGCTTAGAACACTTGACGCAACATTCCTGAGAAGTCTTGGGCATTGCAGTTCAACGTGAACAATGGTCACATCCTGACCCTAACTACCACTGCTTGGCTGCCCAGGCCTACCTCTACAAGGTAGTAGTCCATATTGGCGTCCTGCAAGTGCTGGCTGATCCCCCCCGAACCCAGGCCTCCCCTGTATTTAGATTGCCGGTGGGTAGGCTGGATCCAAAAAGCCCGGGAACGGCAGCGCACACATTAACTCTTTCCCTACCAGCCTGGAGCAGCCACTAACTCAAAGCGTACTCCTGTAGGCAACCTGCCTACACTCTGACCTCTGCAGGGCGCAGGTTTCATGGCCCGTCGGCTGCTCTGTCGCTTCTCGCTGGCTTCGGCAGTCCGCCTGCGTGCTTCTCGCGCGGTCCCCCAGCCTGGGGAACGCGGCGGAATGTGTTGGCGCGAAGAGACTGAAGAGCAGGAGTGATAGAGCCAAAGCGGCTCAGCAGAGAGCGCTAGCGAATGGCTGGGCCGCGCAGCCTGGGTGGGATGTAGGATAGGGCTAGCTAGGTGGGGGTGGCCTCTCGGCGTGGCTTAGTTGCCGTAGGGGACTGGATGCGTGGCAAGCGTTCCTGAGGGGAAGAGAGAGAGAAAGCGTCAATTTCAAAGGAGGGGGCGTAAAAGGGAAGCAGGCGAAGAAAAGTGGGAGCTGGACTGGTGATTTTGGAGGAGCTAGGTGTGCAGGAGGGCCTGCAGAGTGCTGAGGAAAAAAAAAGAATGTAAAAAAGGCAGAGAGGAGAGTGACCCCTGCTGGAGGAAAAAAGCAAAAGCCTACAGCACCTGGTATTCCCAGGCGGTCTCCCATCCAAGTACTAACCAGGCCCGACCCTGCTTAGCTTCCGAGATCAGACGAGATCGGGCGCATTCAGGGTGGTGTGTCCGTAGGCAGTACTCAGGCAGTACTCAGGCAGTACTCAGGCAGTACTCAGGCAGTACTCAGGCAGTACTCAGGCAGTACTCAGGCTCTCCCTCAACCTTCTTATACTTGTCACCGGCACCCTGGCCCCGCCTTTCCATCACTTTACTACACTCAGCTGTGCTTTTTCACAAGCAACGCCACACACTCGTCTCTCCTCTCTCCCCTCTCTCTCTCTCTCTTCCTCTGGCTGGCTCTCTCGCTCTCCTCAACCCCTGCCTCATGCTGCTTTGCTCCCTCTTTAACCTCTTCCTGCCTGCACCTTCTCAAACACATTCTCAGCCTGGCCTCCAAGGCTCCTCTCTGCCTTCCCCTGGCCTGACTTTAAGCCTAAAGCTGACAGGGCTCAACACCACAGGAGCAGCAGGGCGCAAGCTTTCTAGACAGCAGCAGAGCCCACCAGGAAGGCCAGGCCTTCGCTCGCCTGACAGCCAGACTTCTCCGGGCACCAGCTAGTGCTCCCGCCTATCTGCCCCGACGCAAAAAATAAAAAAAAAAAAAGACAGGGACCCTGGTTGCACCAGGGCCTACAAACGCCAGTCCCCTGCCTGCTCGGCCTCAGTCTTTTGGGTGGCGTAGTGGCCGCTCCCCCCTTCCCTGCGTGCACCACAAGGCCCTGCCGCTCGAGGCCCCACCTCTTGCCGCAGGTCTCGCGCTCTTGTTGGGTGGGGTGCAACTCATCCTGCGCGCAGGGGTGCCTTTCGCCGTCCCCCCACTCACCATTGCCCGGGACCAGGCGGAGACTGCGGTCATGTCAAAGTCCTACGTTAGGTGGGTTCCCCTGACCTAGAGATGAGCCATAACACTGTGTGCAGCACCCAAGGGACAGGGTCCCTCTGAAAACGACTTAGAAACATAGAATGTGTCGGCAGATAAGAACCATTTGGCCCATCTAGTCTGCCCAATATATCTGAATCCTTTGAATAGTCCCTGGCCCTATCTTATATGAAGGATAGCCTTATGCCTATCCCATGCTTGCTTAAACTCCTTCACTGTATTTGCAGCTACCACTTCTGCAGGAAGGTTATTCCATGCATCCACTACTCTCTCAGTAAAGTAATACTTCCTCATATTACTTTTAAACCTTTGCCCCTCTAGTTTAAAACGGTGTCCTCTTGTGGTAGTTTTTCTTCTTTTAAATATGCTCTCCTCCTTTACCGAGTTGATTCCCTTTATGTATTTAAAAGTTTCTATCATATCCCCTCTGTCTCTTCTTTCTTCCAAGCTATACATGTTAAGGTCCTTTAACCTTTCCTGGTAAGTTTTTTCCTGCAATCCATGTACTAGTTTAGTAGCTCTTCTCTGAACTCTCTCTAGAGTATCTATATCCTTCTGGAGATATGGCCTCCAGTACTGCGCACGACTGTCCCGTCCCACTACACACCTTGGCTCTATGAATGTTGCAATTAGGAGGGCAGCTGCCGAGCTCCACCCGTCCAGCGTACCTCTGCTACCTCAATTCCAGTAACAGAATGGGGTCCCGCCGTGCATGTTGCGCCCACCTCATGCGCGCACTTGTTAGCTCCTTCACTCTGGTACCATGTGACCAGGCCACGGATCTCCGTAACGTGGGTTGGGTTCCGCTTGCTACTGGAAGCCGACAGCTGGGGAGGGAGCCAGAACATTCACCCCCCCTGGCTACCGGAGGACCCCTCACCTATACCAGGTACTACGTCTTACGACTGCCTGCAGTGTACCTTGCTCTCTTCCTGGGTTACCCATAGCAACGGCTTTACTCCTCCTGCTTGACTTGCCCAGTAGACCTTTTTCTTGTGTAGCTTTGCTTCATAGCCCACATGTGCCTTACTTACTCACCCAAGTTCTTTTGAATAGGCCAGGAGGACAAACATGCGCCCCTTTAAATGACTTCAGACCAGGCTTAGAACACTTGACGCAACATTCCTGAGAAGTCTTGGGCATTGCAGTTCAACGTGAACAATGGTCACATCCTGACCCTAACTACCACTGCTTGGCTGCCCAGGCCTACCTCTACAAGGTAGTAGTCCATATTGGCGTCCTGCAAGTGCTGGCTGATCCCCCCCGAACCCAGGCCTCCCCTGTATTTAGATTGCCGGTGGGTAGGCTGGATCCAAAAAGCCCGGGAACGGCAGCGCACACATTAACTCTTTCCCTACCAGCCTGGAGCAGCCACTAACTCAAAGCGTACTCCTGTAGGCAACCTGCCTACACTCTGACCTCTGCAGGGCGCAGGTTTCATGGCCCGTCGGCTGCTCTGTCGCTTCTCGCTGGCTTCGGCAGTCCGCCTGCGTGCTTCTCGCGCGGTCCCCCAGCCTGGGGAACGCAGCGGAATGTGTTGGGGCGAAGAGACTGAAGAGCAGGAGTGATAGAGCCAAAGCGGCTCAGCAGAGAGCGCTAGCGAATGGCTGGGCCGCGCAGCCTGGGTGGGATGTAGGATAGGGCTAGCTAGGTGGGGGTGGCCTCTCGGCGTGGCTTAGTTGCCGTAGGGGACTGGATGCGTGGCAAGCGTTCCTGAGGGGAAGAGAGAGAGAAAGCGTCAATTTCAAAGGAGGGGGCGTAAAAGGGAAGCAGGCGAAGAAAAGTGGGAGCTGGACTGGTGATTTTGGAGGAGCTAGGTGTGCAGGAGGGCCTGCAGAGTGCTGAGGAAAAAAAAAGAATGTAAAAAAGGCAGAGAGGAGAGTGACCCCTGCTGGAGGAAAAAAGCAAAAGCCTACAGCACCTGGTATTCCCAGGCGGTCTCCCATCCAAGTACTAACCAGGCCCGACCCTGCTTAGCTTCCGAGATCAGACGAGATCGGGCGCATTCAGGGTGGTGTGGCCGTAGGCAGTACTCAGGCTCTCCCTCAACCTTCTTATACTTGTCACCGGCACCCTGGCCCCGCCTTTCCATCACTTTACTACACTCAGCTGTGCTTTTTCACAAGCAACGCCACACACTCGTCTCTCCTCTCTCCCCTCTCTCTCTCTCTCTCTCTCTTCCTCTGGCTGGCTCTCTCGCTCTCCTCAACCCCTGCCTCATGCTGCTTTGCTCCCTCTTTAACCTCTTCCTGCCTGCACCTTCTCAAACACATTCTCAGCCTGGCCTCCAAGGCTCCTCTCTGCCTTCCCCTGGCCTGACTTTAAGCCTAAAGCTGACAGGGCTCAACACCACAGGAGCAGCAGGGCGCAAGCTTTCTAGACAGCAGCAGAGCCCACCAGGAAGGCCAGGCCTTCGCTCGCCTGACAGCCAGACTTCTCCGGGCACCAGCTAGTGCTCCCGCCTATCTGCCCCGACGCAAAAAAAAAAAAAAAAAGACAGGGACCCTGGTTGCACCAGGGCCTACAAACGCCAGTCCCCTGCCTGCTCGGCCTCAGTCTTTTGGGTGGCGTAGTGGCCGCTCCCCCCTTCCCTGCGTGCACCACAAGGCCCTGCCGCTCGAGGCCCCACCTCTTGCCGCAGGTCTCGCGCTCTTGTTGGGTGGGGTGCAACTCATCCTGCGCGCAGGGGTGCCTTTCGCCGTCCACCCACTCACCATTGCCCGGGACCAGGCGGAGACTGCGGTCATGTCAAAGTCCTACGTTAGGTGGGTTCCCCTGACCTAGAGATGAGCCATAACACTGTGTGCAGCACCCAAGGGACAGGGTCCCTCTGAAAACGACTTAGAAACATAGAATGTGTCGGCAGATAAGAACCATTTGGCCCATCTAGTCTGCCCAATATATCTGAATCCTTTGAATAGTCCCTGGCCCTATCTTATATGAAGGATAGCCTTATGCCTATCCCATGCATGCTTAAACTCCTTCACTGTATTTGCAGCTACCACTTCTGCAGGAAGGTTATTCCATGCATCCACTACTCTCTCAGTAAAGTAATACTTCCTCATATTACTTTTAAACCTTTGCCCCTCTAGTTTAAAACGGTGTCCTCTTGTGGTAGTTTTTCTTCTTTTAAATATGCTCTCCTCCTTTACCGAGTTGATTCCCTTTATGTATTTAAAAGTTTCTATCATATCCCCTCTGTCTCTTCTTTCTTCCAAGCTATACATGTTAAGGTCCTTTAACCTTTCCTGGTAAGTTTTTTCCTGCAATCCATGTACTAGTTTAGTAGCTCTTCTCTGAACTCTCTCTAGAGTATCTATATCCTTCTGGAGATATGGCCTCCAGTACTGCGCACGACTGTCCCGTCCCACTACACACCTTGGCTCTATGAATGTTGCAATTAGGAGGGCAGCTGCCGAGCTCCACCCGTCCAGCGTACCTCTGCTACCTCACTTCCAGTAACAGAATGGGGTCCCGCCGTGCATGTTGCGCCCACCTCATGCGCGCACTTGTTAGCTCCTTCACTCTGGTACCATGTGACCAGGCCACGGATCTCCGTAACGTGGGTTGGGTTCCGCTTGCTACTGGAAGCCGACAGCTGGGGAGGGAGCCAGAACATTCACCCCCCCTGGCTACCGGAGGACCCCTCACCTATACCAGGTACTACGTCTTACGACTGCCTGCAGTGTACCTTGCTCTCTTCCTGGGTTACCCATAGCAACGGCTTTACTCCTCCTGCTTGACTTGCCCAGTAGACCTTTTTCTTGTGTAGCTTTGCTTCATAGCCCACATGTGCCTTACTTACTCACCCAAGTTCTTTTGAATAGGCCAGGAGGACAAACATGCGCCCCTTTAAATGACTTCAGACCAGGCTTAGAACACTTGACGCAACATTCCTGAGAAGTCTTGGGCATTGCAGTTCAACGTGAACAATGGTCACATCCTGACCCTAACTACCACTGCTTGGCTGCCCAGGCCTACCTCTACAAGGTAGTAGTCCATATTGGCGTCCTGCAAGTGCTGGCTGATCCCCCCCGAACCCAGGCCTCCCCTGTATTTAGATTGCCGGTGGGTAGGCTGGATCCAAAAAGCCCGGGAACGGCAGCGCACACATTAACTCTTTCCCTACCAGCCTGGAGCAGCCACTAACTCAAAGCGTACTCCTGTAGGCAACCTGCCTACACTCTGACCTCTGCAGGGCGCAGGTTTCATGGCCCGTCGGCTGCTCTGTCGCTTCTCGCTGGCTTCGGCAGTCCGCCTGCGTGCTTCTCGCGCGGTCCCCCAGCCTGGGGAACGCAGCGGAATGTGTTGGCGCGAAGAGACTGAAGAGCAGGAGTGATAGAGCCAAAGCGGCTCAGCAGAGAGCGCTAGCGAATGGCTGGGCCGCGCAGCCTGGGTGGGATGTAGGATAGGGCTAGCTAGGTGGGGGTGGCCTCTCGGCGTGGCTTAGTTGCCGTAGGGGACTGGATGCGTGGCAAGCGTTCCTGAGGGGAAGAGAGAGAGAAAGCGTCAATTTCAAAGGAGGGGGCGTAAAAGGGAAGCAGGCGAAGAAAAGTGGGAGCTGGACTGGTGATTTTGGAGGAGCTAGGTGTGCAGGAGGGCCTGCAGAGTGCTGAGGAAAAAAAAAGAATGTAAAAAAGGCAGAGAGGAGAGTGACCCCTGCTGGAGGAAAAAAGCAAAAGCCTACAGCACCTGGTATTCCCAGGCGGTCTCCCATCCAAGTACTAACCAGGCCCGACCCTGCTTAGCTTCCGAGATCAGACGAGATCGGGCGCATTCAGGGTGGTGTGTCCGTAGGCAGTACTCAGGCAGTACTCAGGCAGTACTCAGGCAGTACTCAGGCAGTACTCAGGCAGTACTCAGGCAGTACTCAGGCTCTCCCTCAACCTTCTTATACTTGTCACCGGCACCCTGGCCCCGCCTTTCCATCACTTTACTACACTCAGCTGTGCTTTTTCACAAGCAACGCCACACACTCGTCTCTCCTCTCTCCCCTCTCTCTCTCTCTCTTCCTCTGGCTGGCTCTCTCGCTCTCCTCAACCCCTGCCTCATGCTGCTTTGCTCCCTCTTTAACCTCTTCCTGCCTGCACCTTCTCAAACACATTCTCAGCCTGGCCTCCAAGGCTCCTCTCTGCCTTCCCCTGGCCTGACTTTAAGCCTAAAGCTGACAGGGCTCAACACCACAGGAGCAGCAGGGCGCAAGCTTTCTAGACAGCAGCAGAGCCCACCAGGAAGGCCAGGCCTTCGCTCGCCTGACAGCCAGACTTCTCCGGGCACCAGCTAGTGCTCCCGCCTATCTGCCCCGACGCAAAAAATAAAAAAAAAAAAAGACAGGGACCCTGGTTGCACCAGGGCCTACAAACGCCAGTCCCCTGCCTGCTCGGCCTCAGTCTTTTGGGTGGCGTAGTGGCCGCTCCCCCCTTCCCTGCGTGCACCACAAGGCCCTGCCGCTCGAGGCCCCACCTCTTGCCGCAGGTCTCGCGCTCTTGTTGGGTGGGGTGCAACTCATCCTGCGCGCAGGGGTGCCTTTCGCCGTCCACCCACTCACCATTGCCCGGGACCAGGCGGAGACTGCGGTCATGTCAAAGTCCTACGTTAGGTGGGTTCCCCTGACCTAGAGATGAGCCATAACACTGTGTGCAGCACCCAAGGGACAGGGTCCCTCTGAAAACGACTTAGAAACATAGAATGTGTCGGCAGATAAGAACCATTTGGCCCATCTAGTCTGCCCAATATATCTGAATCCTTTGAATAGTCCCTGGCCCTATCTTATATGAAGGATAGCCTTATGCCTATCCCATGCTTGCTTAAACTCCTTCACTGTATTTGCAGCTACCACTTCTGCAGGAAGGTTATTCCATGCATCCACTACTCTCTCAGTAAAGTAATACTTCCTCATATTACTTTTAAACCTTTGCCCCTCTAGTTTAAAACGGTGTCCTCTTGTGGTAGTTTTTCTTCTTTTAAATATGCTCTCCTCCTTTACCGAGTTGATTCCCTTTATGTATTTAAAAGTTTCTATCATATCCCCTCTGTCTCTTCTTTCTTCCAAGCTATACATGTTAAGGTCCTTTAACCTTTCCTGGTAAGTTTTTTCCTGCAATCCATGTACTAGTTTAGTAGCTCTTCTCTGAACTCTCTCTAGAGTATCTATATCCTTCTGGAGATATGGCCTCCAGTACTGCGCACGACTGTCCCGTCCCACTACACACCTTGGCTCTATGAATGTTGCAATTAGGAGGGCAGCTGCCGAGCTCCACCCGTCCAGCGTACCTCTGCTACCTCAATTCCAGTAACAGAATGGGGTCCCGCCGTGCATGTTGCGCCCACCTCATGCGCGCACTTGTTAGCTCCTTCACTCTGGTACCATGTGACCAGGCCACGGATCTCCGTAACGTGGGTTGGGTTCCGCTTGCTACTGGAAGCCGACAGCTGGGGAGGGAGCCAGAACATTCACCCCCCCTGGCTACCGGAGGACCCCTCACCTATACCAGGTACTACGTCTTACGACTGCCTGCAGTGTACCTTGCTCTCTTCCTGGGTTACCCATAGCAACGGCTTTACTCCTCCTGCTTGACTTGCCCAGTAGACCTTTTTCTTGTGTAGCTTTGCTTCATAGCCCACATGTGCCTTACTTACTCACCCAAGTTCTTTTGAATAGGCCAGGAGGACAAACATGCGCCCCTTTAAATGACTTCAGACCAGGCTTAGAACACTTGACGCAACATTCCTGAGAAGTCTTGGGCATTGCAGTTCAACGTGAACAATGGTCACATCCTGACCCTAACTACCACTGCTTGGCTGCCCAGGCCTACCTCTACAAGGTAGTAGTCCATATTGGCGTCCTGCAAGTGCTGGCTGATCCCCCCCGAACCCAGGCCTCCCCTGTATTTAGATTGCCGGTGGGTAGGCTGGATCCAAAAAGCCCGGGAACGGCAGCGCACACATTAACTCTTTCCCTACCAGCCTGGAGCAGCCACTAACTCAAAGCGTACTCCTGTAGGCAACCTGCCTACACTCTGACCTCTGCAGGGCGCAGGTTTCATGGCCCGTCGGCTGCTCTGTCGCTTCTCGCTGGCTTCGGCAGTCCGCCTGCGTGCTTCTCGCGCGGTCCCCCAGCCTGGGGAACGCAGCGGAATGTGTTGGGGCGAAGAGACTGAAGAGCAGGAGTGATAGAGCCAAAGCGGCTCAGCAGAGAGCGCTAGCGAATGGCTGGGCCGCGCAGCCTGGGTGGGATGTAGGATAGGGCTAGCTAGGTGGGGGTGGCCTCTCGGCGTGGCTTAGTTGCCGTAGGGGACTGGATGCGTGGCAAGCGTTCCTGAGGGGAAGAGAGAGAGAAAGCGTCAATTTCAAAGGAGGGGGCGTAAAAGGGAAGCAGGCGAAGAAAAGTGGGAGCTGGACTGGTGATTTTGGAGGAGCTAGGTGTGCAGGAGGGCCTGCAGAGTGCTGAGGAAAAAAAAAGAATGTAAAAAAGGCAGAGAGGAGAGTGACCCCTGCTGGAGGAAAAAAGCAAAAGCCTACAGCACCTGGTATTCCCAGGCGGTCTCCCATCCAAGTACTAACCAGGCCCGACCCTGCTTAGCTTCCGAGATCAGACGAGATCGGGCGCATTCAGGGTGGTGTGGCCGTAGGCAGTACTCAGGCTCTCCCTCAACCTTCTTATACTTGTCACCGGCACCCTGGCCCCGCCTTTCCATCACTTTACTACACTCAGCTGTGCTTTTTCACAAGCAACGCCACACACTCGTCTCTCCTCTCTCCCCTCTCTCTCTCTCTCTCTCTCTTCCTCTGGCTGGCTCTCTCGCTCTCCTCAACCCCTGCCTCATGCTGCTTTGCTCCCTCTTTAACCTCTTCCTGCCTGCACCTTCTCAAACACATTCTCAGCCTGGCCTCCAAGGCTCCTCTCTGCCTTCCCCTGGCCTGACTTTAAGCCTAAAGCTGACAGGGCTCAACACCACAGGAGCAGCAGGGCGCAAGCTTTCTAGACAGCAGCAGAGCCCACCAGGAAGGCCAGGCCTTCGCTCGCCTGACAGCCAGACTTCTCCGGGCACCAGCTAGTGCTCCCGCCTATCTGCCCCGACGCAAAAAAAAAAAAAAAAAGACAGGGACCCTGGTTGCACCAGGGCCTACAAACGCCAGTCCCCTGCCTGCTCGGCCTCAGTCTTTTGGGTGGCGTAGTGGCCGCTCCCCCCTTCCCTGCGTGCACCACAAGGCCCTGCCGCTCGAGGCCCCACCTCTTGCCGCAGGTCTCGCGCTCTTGTTGGGTGGGGTGCAACTCATCCTGCGCGCAGGGGTGCCTTTCGCCGTCCACCCACTCACCATTGCCCGGGACCAGGCGGAGACTGCGGTCATGTCAAAGTCCTACGTTAGGTGGGTTCCCCTGACCTAGAGATGAGCCATAACACTGTGTGCAGCACCCAAGGGACAGGGTCCCTCTGAAAACGACTTAGAAACATAGAATGTGTCGGCAGATAAGAACCATTTGGCCCATCTAGTCTGCCCAATATATCTGAATCCTTTGAATAGTCCCTGGCCCTATCTTATATGAAGGATAGCCTTATGCCTATCCCATGCATGCTTAAACTCCTTCACTGTATTTGCAGCTACCACTTCTGCAGGAAGGTTATTCCATGCATCCACTACTCTCTCAGTAAAGTAATACTTCCTCATATTACTTTTAAACCTTTGCCCCTCTAGTTTAAAACGGTGTCCTCTTGTGGTAGTTTTTCTTCTTTTAAATATGCTCTCCTCCTTTACCGAGTTGATTCCCTTTATGTATTTAAAAGTTTCTATCATATCCCCTCTGTCTCTTCTTTCTTCCAAGCTATACATGTTAAGGTCCTTTAACCTTTCCTGGTAAGTTTTTTCCTGCAATCCATGTACTAGTTTAGTAGCTCTTCTCTGAACTCTCTCTAGAGTATCTATATCCTTCTGGAGATATGGCCTCCAGTACTGCGCACGACTGTCCCGTCCCACTACACACCTTGGCTCTATGAATGTTGCAATTAGGAGGGCAGCTGCCGAGCTCCACCCGTCCAGCGTACCTCTGCTACCTCACTTCCAGTAACAGAATGGGGTCCCGCCGTGCATGTTGCGCCCACCTCATGCGCGCACTTGTTAGCTCCTTCACTCTGGTACCATGTGACCAGGCCACGGATCTCCGTAACGTGGGTTGGGTTCCGCTTGCTACTGGAAGCCGACAGCTGGGGAGGGAGCCAGAACATTCACCCCCCCTGGCTACCGGAGGACCCCTCACCTATACCAGGTACTACGTCTTACGACTGCCTGCAGTGTACCTTGCTCTCTTCCTGGGTTACCCATAGCAACGGCTTTACTCCTCCTGCTTGACTTGCCCAGTAGACCTTTTTCTTGTGTAGCTTTGCTTCATAGCCCACATGTGCCTTACTTACTCACCCAAGTTCTTTTGAATAGGCCAGGAGGACAAACATGCGCCCCTTTAAATGACTTCAGACCAGGCTTAGAACACTTGACGCAACATTCCTGAGAAGTCTTGGGCATTGCAGTTCAACGTGAACAATGGTCACATCCTGACCCTAACTACCACTGCTTGGCTGCCCAGGCCTACCTCTACAAGGTAGTAGTCCATATTGGCGTCCTGCAAGTGCTGGCTGATCCCCCCCGAACCCAGGCCTCCCCTGTATTTAGATTGCCGGTGGGTAGGCTGGATCCAAAAAGCCCGGGAACGGCAGCGCACACATTAACTCTTTCCCTACCAGCCTGGAGCAGCCACTAACTCAAAGCGTACTCCTGTAGGCAACCTGCCTACACTCTGACCTCTGCAGGGCGCAGGTTTCATGGCCCGTCGGCTGCTCTGTCGCTTCTCGCTGGCTTCGGCAGTCCGCCTGCGTGCTTCTCGCGCGGTCCCCCAGCCTGGGGAACGCAGCGGAATGTGTTGGCGCGAAGAGACTGAAGAGCAGGAGTGATAGAGCCAAAGCGGCTCAGCAGAGAGCGCTAGCGAATGGCTGGGCCGCGCAGCCTGGGTGGGATGTAGGATAGGGCTAGCTAGGTGGGGGTGGCCTCTCGGCGTGGCTTAGTTGCCGTAGGGGACTGGATGCGTGGCAAGCGTTCCTGAGGGGAAGAGAGAGAGAAAGCGTCAATTTCAAAGGAGGGGGCGTAAAAGGGAAGCAGGCGAAGAAAAGTGGGAGCTGGACTGGTGATTTTGGAGGAGCTAGGTGTGCAGGAGGGCCTGCAGAGTGCTGAGGAAAAAAAAAGAATGTAAAAAAGGCAGAGAGGAGAGTGACCCCTGCTGGAGGAAAAAAGCAAAAGCCTACAGCACCTGGTATTCCCAGGCGGTCTCCCATCCAAGTACTAACCAGGCCCGACCCTGCTTAGCTTCCGAGATCAGACGAGATCGGGCGCATTCAGGGTGGTGTGGCCGTAGGCAGTACTCAGGCTCTCCCTCAACCTTCTTATACTTGTCACCGGCACCCTGGCCCCGCCTTTCCATCACTTTACTACACTCAGCTGTGCTTTTTCACAAGCAACGCCACACACTCGTCTCTCGTCTCTCGTCTCTCGTCTCTCCTCTCTCCTCTCTCCCCTCTCTCTCTCTCTCTTCCTCTGGCTGGCTCTCTCGCTCTCCTCAACCCCTGCCTCATGCTGCTTTGCTCCCTCTTTAACCTCTTCCTGCCTGCACCTTCTCAAACACATTCTCAGCCTGGCCTCCAAGGCTCCTCTCTGCCTTCCCCTGGCCTGACTTTAAGCCTAAAGCTGACAGGGCTCAACACCACAGGAGCAGCAGGGCGCAAGCTTTCTAGACAGCAGCAGAGCCCACCAGGAAGGCCGGGCCTTCGCTCGCCTGACAGCCAGACTTCTCCGGGCACCAGCTAGTGCTCCCGCCTATCTGCCCCGACGCAAAAAATAAAAAATAAAAAAAGACAGGGACCCTGGTTGCACCAGGGCCTACAAACGCCAGTCTCCTGCCTGCTCGGCCTCAGTCTTTTGGGTGGCGTAGTGGCCGCTCCCCCCTTCCCTGCGTGCACCACAAGGCCCTGCCGCTCGAGGCCCCACCTCTTGCCGCAGGTCTCGCGCTCTTGTTGGGTGGGGTGCAACTCATCCTGCGCGCAGGGGTGCCTTTCGCCGTCCCCCCACTCACCATTGCCCGGGACCAGGCGGAGACTGCGGTCATGTCAAAGTCCTACGTTAGGTGGGTTCCCCTGACCTAGAGATGAGCCATAACACTGTGTGCAGCACCCAAGGGACAGGGTCCCTCTGAAAACGACTTAGAAACATAGAAACATAGAATGTGTCGGCAGATAAGAACCATTTGGCCCATCTAGTCTGCCCAATATATCTGAATCCTTTGAATAGTCCCTGGCCCTATCTTATATGAAGGATAGCCTTATGCCTATCCCATGCATGCTTAAACTCCTTCACTGTATTTGCAGCTACCACTTCTGCAGGAAGGTTATTCCATGCATCCACTACTCTCTCAGTAAAGTAATACTTCCTCATATTACTTTTAAACCTTTGCCCCTCTAGTTTAAAACGGTGTCCTCTTGTGGTAGTTTTTCTTCTTTTAAATATGCTCTCCTCCTTTACCGAGTTGATTCCCTTTATGTATTTAAAAGTTTCTATCATATCCCCTCTGTCTCTTCTTTCTTCCAAGCTATACATGTTAAGGTCCTTTAACCTTTCCTGGTAAGTTTTTTCCTGCAATCCATGTACTAGTTTAGTAGCTCTTCTCTGAACTCTCTCTAGAGTATCTATATCCTTCTGGAGATATGGCCTCCAGTACTGCGCACGACTGTCCCGTCCCACTACACACCTTGGCTCTATGAATGTTGCAATTAGGAGGGCAGCTGCCGAGCTCCACCCGTCCAGCGTACCTCTGCTACCTCACTTCCAGTAACAGAATGGGGTCCCGCCGTGCATGTTGCGCCCACCTCATGCGCGCACTTGTTAGCTCCTTCACTCTGGTACCATGTGACCAGGCCACGGATCTCCGTAACGTGGGTTGGGTTCCGCTTGCTACTGGAAGCCGACAGCTGGGGAGGGAGCCAGAACATTCACCCCCCCTGGCTACCGGAGGACCCCTCACCTATACCAGGTACTACGTCTTACGACTGCCTGCAGTGTACCTTGCTCTCTTCCTGGGTTACCCATAGCAACGGCTTTACTCCTCCTGCTTGACTTGCCCAGTAGACCTTTTTCTTGTGTAGCTTTGCTTCATAGCCCACATGTGCCTTACTTACTCACCCAAGTTCTTTTGAATAGGCCAGGAGGACAAACATGCGCCCCTTTAAATGACTTCAGACCAGGCTTAGAACACTTGACGCAACATTCCTGAGAAGTCTTGGGCATTGCAGTTCAACGTGAACAATGGTCACATCCTGACCCTAACTACCACTGCTTGGCTGCCCAGGCCTACCTCTACAAGGTAGTAGTCCATATTGGCGTCCTGCAAGTGCTGGCTGATCCCCCCCGAACCCAGGCCTCCCCTGTATTTAGATTGCCGGTGGGTAGGCTGGATCCAAAAAGCCCGGGAACGGCAGCGCACACATTAACTCTTTCCCTACCAGCCTGGAGCAGCCACTAACTCAAAGCGTACTCCTGTAGGCAACCTGCCTACACTCTGACCTCTGCAGGGCGCAGGTTTCATGGCCCGTCGGCTGCTCTGTCGCTTCTCGCTGGCTTCGGCAGTCCGCCTGCGTGCTTCTCGCGCGGTCCCCCAGCCTGGGGAACGCAGCGGAATGTGTTGGGGCGAAGAGACTGAAGAGCAGGAGTGATAGAGCCAAAGCGGCTCAGCAGAGAGCGCTAGCGAATGGCTGGGCCGCGCAGCCTGGGTGGGATGTAGGATAGGGCTAGCTAGGTGGGGGTGGCCTCTCGGCGTGGCTTAGTTGCCGTAGGGGACTGGATGCGTGGCAAGCGTTCCTGAGGGGAAGAGAGAGAGAAAGCGTCAATTTCAAAGGAGGGGGCGTAAAAGGGAAGCAGGCGAAGAAAAGTGGGAGCTGGACTGGTGATTTTGGAGGAGCTAGGTGTGCAGGAGGGCCTGCAGAGTGCTGAGGAAAAAAAAAGAATGTAAAAAAGGCAGAGAGGAGAGTGACCCCTGCTGGAGGAAAAAAGCAAAAGCCTACAGCACCTGGTATTCCCAGGCGGTCTCCCATCCAAGTACTAACCAGGCCCGACCCTGCTTAGCTTCCGAGATCAGACGAGATCGGGCGCATTCAGGGTGGTGTGGCCGTAGGCAGTACTCAGGCTCTCCCTCAACCTTCTTATACTTGTCACCGGCACCCTGGCCCCGCCTTTCCATCACTTTACTACACTCAGCTGTGCTTTTTCACAAGCAACGCCACACACTCGTCTCTCCTCTCTCCCCTCTCTCTCTCTCTCTCTCTCTTCCTCTGGCTGGCTCTCTCGCTCTCCTCAACCCCTGCCTCATGCTGCTTTGCTCCCTCTTTAACCTCTTCCTGCCTGCACCTTCTCAAACACATTCTCAGCCTGGCCTCCAAGGCTCCTCTCTGCCTTCCCCTGGCCTGACTTTAAGCCTAAAGCTGACAGGGCTCAACACCACAGGAGCAGCAGGGCGCAAGCTTTCTAGACAGCAGCAGAGCCCACCAGGAAGGCCAGGCCTTCGCTCGCCTGACAGCCAGACTTCTCCGGGCACCAGCTAGTGCTCCCGCCTATCTGCCCCGACGCAAAAAAAAAAAAAAAAAAAAAGACAGGGACCCTGGTTGCACCAGGGCCTACAAACGCCAGTCCCCTGCCTGCTCGGCCTCAGTCTTTTGGGTGGCGTAGTGGCCGCTCCCCCCTTCCCTGCGTGCACCACAAGGCCCTGCCGCTCGAGGCCCCACCTCTTGCCGCAGGTCTCGCGCTCTTGTTGGGTGGGGTGCAACTCATCCTGCGCGCAGGGGTGCCTTTCGCCGTCCACCCACTCACCATTGCCCGGGACCAGGCGGAGACTGCGGTCATGTCAAAGTCCTACGTTAGGTGGGTTCCCCTGACCTAGAGATGAGCCATAACACTGTGTGCAGCACCCAAGGGACAGGGTCCCTCTGAAAACGACTTAGAAACATAGAATGTGTCGGCAGATAAGAACCATTTGGCCCATCTAGTCTGCCCAATATATCTGAATCCTTTGAATAGTCCCTGGCCCTATCTTATATGAAGGATAGCCTTATGCCTATCCCATGCATGCTTAAACTCCTTCACTGTATTTGCAGCTACCACTTCTGCAGGAAGGTTATTCCATGCATCCACTACTCTCTCAGTAAAGTAATACTTCCTCATATTACTTTTAAACCTTTGCCCCTCTAGTTTAAAACGGTGTCCTCTTGTGGTAGTTTTTCTTCTTTTAAATATGCTCTCCTCCTTTACCGAGTTGATTCCCTTTATGTATTTAAAAGTTTCTATCATATCCCCTCTGTCTCTTCTTTCTTCCAAGCTATACATGTTAAGGTCCTTTAACCTTTCCTGGTAAGTTTTTTCCTGCAATCCATGTACTAGTTTAGTAGCTCTTCTCTGAACTCTCTCTAGAGTATCTATATCCTTCTGGAGATATGGCCTCCAGTACTGCGCACGACTGTCCCGTCCCACTACACACCTTGGCTCTATGAATGTTGCAATTAGGAGGGCAGCTGCCGAGCTCCACCCGTCCAGCGTACCTCTGCTACCTCACTTCCAGTAACAGAATGGGGTCCCGCCGTGCATGTTGCGCCCACCTCATGCGCGCACTTGTTAGCTCCTTCACTCTGGTACCATGTGACCAGGCCACGGATCTCCGTAACGTGGGTTGGGTTCCGCTTGCTACTGGAAGCCGACAGCTGGGGAGGGAGCCAGAACATTCACCCCCCCTGGCTACCGGAGGACCCCTCACCTATACCAGGTACTACGTCTTACGACTGCCTGCAGTGTACCTTGCTCTCTTCCTGGGTTACCCATAGCAACGGCTTTACTCCTCCTGCTTGACTTGCCCAGTAGACCTTTTTCTTGTGTAGCTTTGCTTCATAGCCCACATGTGCCTTACTTACTCACCCAAGTTCTTTTGAATAGGCCAGGAGGACAAACATGCGCCCCTTTAAATGACTTCAGACCAGGCTTAGAACACTTGACGCAACATTCCTGAGAAGTCTTGGGCATTGCAGTTCAACGTGAACAATGGTCACATCCTGACCCTAACTACCACTGCTTGGCTGCCCAGGCCTACCTCTACAAGGTAGTAGTCCATATTGGCGTCCTGCAAGTGCTGGCTGATCCCCCCCGAACCCAGGCCTCCCCTGTATTTAGATTGCCGGTGGGTAGGCTGGATCCAAAAAGCCCGGGAACGGCAGCGCACACATTAACTCTTTCCCTACCAGCCTGGAGCAGCCACTAACTCAAAGCGTACTCCTGTAGGCAACCTGCCTACACTCTGACCTCTGCAGGGCGCAGGTTTCATGGCCCGTCGGCTGCTCTGTCGCTTCTCGCTGGCTTCGGCAGTCCGCCTGCGTGCTTCTCGCGCGGTCCCCCAGCCTGGGGAACGCAGCGGAATGTGTTGGCGCGAAGAGACTGAAGAGCAGGAGTGATAGAGCCAAAGCGGCTCAGCAGAGAGCGCTAGCGAATGGCTGGGCCGCGCAGCCTGGGTGGGATGTAGGATAGGGCTAGCTAGGTGGGGGTGGCCTCTCGGCGTGGCTTAGTTGCCGTAGGGGACTGGATGCGTGGCAAGCATTCCTGAGGGGAAGAGAGAGAGAAAGCGTCAATTTCAAAGGAGGGGGCGTAAAAGGGAAGCAGGCGAAGAAAAGTGGGAGCTGGACTGGTGATTTTGGAGGAGCTAGGTGTGCAGGAGGGCCTGCAGAGTGCTGAGGAAAAAAAAAGAATGTAAAAAAGGCAGAGAGGAGAGTGACCCCTGCTGGAGGAAAAAAGCAAAAGCCTACAGCACCTGGTATTCCCAGGCGGTCTCCCATCCAAGTACTAACCAGGCCCGACCCTGCTTAGCTTCTGAGATCAGACGAGATCGGGCGCATTCAGGGTGGTGTGGCCGTAGGCAGTACTCAGGCTCTCCCTCAACCTTCTTATACTTGTCACCGGCACCCTGGCCCCGCCTTTCCATCACTTTACTACACTCAGCTGTGCTTTTTCACAAGCAACGCCACACACTCGTCTCTCGTCTCTCGTCTCTCGTCTCTCGTCTCTCGTCTCTCTCTCTCTCTCTCTTCCTCTGGCTGGCTCTCTCGCTCTCCTCAACCCCTGCCTCATGCTGCTTTGCTCCCTCTTTAACCTCTTCCTGCCTGCACCTTCTCAAACACATTCTCAGCCTGGCCTCCAAGGCTCCTCTCTGCCTTCCCCTGGCCTGACTTTAAGCCTAAAGCTGACAGGGCTCAACACCACAGGAGCAGCAGGGCGCAAGCTTTCTAGACAGCAGCAGAGCCCACCAGGAAGGCCGGGCCTTCGCTCGCCTGACAGCCAGACTTCTCCGGGCACCAGCTAGTGCTCCCGCCTATCTGCCCCGACGCAAAAAATAAAAAATAAAAAAAGACAGGGACCCTGGTTGCACCAGGGCCTACAAACGCCAGTCCCCTGCCTGCTCGGCCTCAGTCTTTTGGGTGGCGTAGTGGCCGCTCCCCCCTTCCCTGCGTGCACCACAAGGCCCTGCCGCTCGAGGCCCCACCTCTTGCCGCAGGTTTCGCGCTCTTGTTGGGTGGGGTGCAACTCATCCTGCGCGCAGGGGTGCCTTTCGCCGTCCCCCCACTCACCATTGCCCGGGACCAGGCGGAGACTGCGGTCATGTCAAAGTCCTACGTTAGGTGGGTTCCCCTGACCTAGAGATGAGCCATAACACTGTGTGCAGCACCCAAGGGACAGGGTCCCTCTGAAAACGACTTAGAAACATAGAAACATAGAATGTGTCGGCAGATAAGAACCATTTGGCCCATCTAGTCTGCCCAATATATCTGAATCCTTTGAATAGTCCCTGGCCCTATCTTATATGAAGGATAGCCTTATGCCTATCCCATGCATGCTTAAACTCCTTCACTGTATTTGCAGCTACCACTTCTGCAGGAAGGTTATTCCATGCATCCACTACTCTCTCAGTAAAGTAATACTTCCTCATATTACTTTTAAACCTTTGCCCCTCTAGTTTAAAACGGTGTCCTCTTGTGGTAGTTTTTCTTCTTTTAAATATGCTCTCCTCCTTTACCGAGTTGATTCCCTTTATGTATTTAAAAGTTTCTATCATATCCCCTCTGTCTCTTCTTTCTTCCAAGCTATACATGTTAAGGTCCTTTAACCTTTCCTGGTAAGTTTTTTCCTGCAATCCATGTACTAGTTTAGTAGCTCTTCTCTGAACTCTCTCTAGAGTATCTATATCCTTCTGGAGATATGGCCTCCAGTACTGCGCACGACTGTCCCGTCCCACTACACACCTTGGCTCTATGAATGTTGCAATTAGGAGGGCAGCTGCCGAGCTCCACCCGTCCAGCGTACCTCTGCTACCTCACTTCCAGTAACAGAATGGGGTCCCGCCGTGCATGTTGCGCCCACCTCATGCGCGCACTTGTTAGCTCCTTCACTCTGGTACCATGTGACCAGGCCACGGATCTCCGTAACGTGGGTTGGGTTCCGCTTGCTACTGGAAGCCGACAGCTGGGGAGGGAGCCAGAACATTCACCACCCCTGGCTACCGGAGGACCCCTCACCTATACCAGGTACTACGTCTTACGACTGCCTGCAGTGTACCTTGCTCTCTTCCTGGGTTACCCATAGCAACGGCTTTACTCCTCCTGCTTGACTTGCCCAGTAGACCTTTTTCTTGTGTAGCTTTGCTTCATAGCCCACATGTGCCTTACTTACTCACCCAAGTTCTTTTGAATAGGCCAGGAGGACAAACATGGGCCCCTTTAAATGACTTCAGACCAGGCTTAGAACACTTGACGCAACATTCCTGAGAAGTCTTGGGCATTGCAGTTCAACGTGAACAATGGTCACATCCTGACCCTAACTACCACTGCTTGGCTGCCCAGGCCTACCTCTACAAGGTAGTAGTCCATATTGGCGTCCTGCAGGTGCTGGCTGATCCCCCCCGAACCCAGGCCTCCCCTGTATTTAGATTGCCGGTGGGTAGGCTGGATCCAAAAAGCCCGGGAACGGCAGCGCACACATTAACTCTTTCCCTACCAGCCTGGAGCAGCCACTAACTCAAAGCGTACTCCTGTAGGCAACCTGCCTACACTCTGACCTCTGCAGGGCACAGGTTTCATGGCCCGTCGGCTGCTCTGTCGCTTCTCGCTGGCTTCGGCAATTCCGCCTGCGTGCTTCTCGCGCGGTCCCCCAGCCTGGGGAACGCAGCGGAATGTGTTGGCGCGAAGAGACTGAAGAGCAGGAGTGATAGAGCCAAAGCGGCTCAGCAGAGAGCGCTAGCGAATGGCTGGGCCGCGCAGCGTGGGTGGGATGTAGGATAGGGCTAGCTAGGTGGGGGTGGCCTCTCGGCGTGGCTTAGTTGCCGTAGGGGACTGGATGCGTGGCAAGCCTTCCTGAGGGGAAGAGAGAGAGAAAGCGTCATTTTCAAAGGAGGGGGCGTAAAAGGGAAGCAGGCGAAGAAAAGTGGGAGCTGGACTGGTGATTTTGGAGGAGCTAGGTGTGCAGGAGGGCCTGCAGAGTGCTGAGGAAAAAAAAGAATGTAAAAAAGGCAGAGAGGAGAGTGACCCCTGCTGGAGGAAAAAAGCAAAAGCCTACAGCACCTGGTATTCCCAGGCGGTCTCCCATCCAAGTACTAACCAGGCCCGACCCTGCTTAGCTTCTGAGATCAGACGAGATCGGGCGCATTCAGGGTGGTGTGGCCGTAGGCAGTACTCAGGCTCTCCCTCAACCTTCTTATACTTGTCACCGGCACCCTGGCCCCACCTTTCCATCACTTTACTACACTCAGCTGTGCTTTTTCACAAGCAACGCCACACACTCGTCTCTCCTCTCTCCCCTCTCTCCCCTCGCTCGCTCTCCTCAACCCCTGCCTCATGCTGCTTTGCTCCCTCTTTAACCTCTTCCTGCCTGCACCTTCTCAAACACATTCTCAGCCTGGCCTCCAAGGCTCCTCTCTGCCTTCCCCTGGCCTGACTTTAAGCCTAAAGCTGACAGGGCTCAACACCACAGGAGCAGCAGGGCGCAAGCTTTCTACGCAGCAGCAGAGCCCACCAGGAAGACCGGGCCTTCGCTCGCCTGACAGCCAGACTTCTCCGGGTACCAGATAGTGCCCCCGCCTATCTGCCCTGACGCAAAAAAAAAAAAAAGACAGGGACCCTGGTTGCACCAGGGCCTACAAACGCCAGTCCCCTGCCTGCTCGGCCTCAGTCTTTTGGGTGGCGTAGTGGCCGCTCCCCCCTTCCCTGCGTGCACCACAAGGCCCTGCCGCTCAAGGCCCCACCTCTTGCCGCAGGTCTCGCGCTCTTGTTGGGTGGGGTGCAACTCATCCTGCGCGCAGGGGTGCCTTTCACCGTCCACCCACTCACCATTGCCCGGGACCAGGCGGAGACTGCGGTCATGTCAAAGTCCTACGTTAGGTGGGTTCCCCTGACCTAGAGATGAGCCATAACACTGTGTGCAGCACCCAAGGGACAGGGTCCCTCTGAAAACGACTTAGAAACATAGAAACATAGAATGTGTCGGCAGATAAGAACCATTTGGCCCATCTAGTCTGCCCAATATATCTGAATCCTTTGAATAGTCCCTGGCCCTATCTTATATGAAGGATAGCCTTATGCCTATCCCATGAATGCTTAAACTCCTTCACTGTATTTGCAGCTACCACTTCTGCAGGAAGGTTATTCCATGCATCCACTACTCTCTCAGTAAAGTAATACTTCCTCATATTACTTTTAAACCTTTGCCCCTCTAGTTTAAAACGGTGTCCTCTTGTGGTAGTTTTTCTTCTTTTAAATATGCTCTCCTCCTTTACCGAGTTGATTCCCTTTATGTATTTAAAAGTTTCTATCATATCCCCTCTGTCTCTTCTTTCTTCCAAGCTATACATGTTAAGGTCCTTTAACCTTTCCTGGTAAGTTTTTTCCTGCAATCCATGTACTAGTTTAGTAGCTCTTCTCTGAACTCTCTCTAGAGTATCTATATCCTTCTGGAGATATGGCCTCCAGTACTGCGCACGACTGTCCCGTCCCACTACACACCTTGGCTCTATGAATGTTGCAATTAGGAGGGCAGCTGCCGAGCTCCACCCGTCCAGCGTACCTCTGCTACCTCACTTCCAGTAACAGAATGGGGTCCCGCCGTGCATGTTGCGCCCACCTCATGCGCGCACTTGTTAGCTCCTTCACTCTGGTACCATGTGACCAGGCCACGGATCTCCGTAACGTGGGTTGGGTTCCGCTTGCTACTGGAAGCCGACAGCTGGGGAGGGAGCCAGAACATTCACCCCCCCTGGCTACCGGAGGACCCCTCACCTATACCAGGTACTACGTCTTACGACTGCCTGCAGTGTACCTTGCTCTCTTCCTGGGTTACCCATAGCAACGGCTTTACTCCTCCTGCTTGACTTGCCCAGTAGACCTTTTTCTTGTGTAGCTTTGCTTCATAGCCCACATGTGCCTTACTTACTCACCCAAGTTCTTTTGAATAGGCCAGGAGGACAAACATGCGCCCCTTTAAATGACTTCAGACCAGGCTTAGAACACTTGACGCAACATTCCTGAGAAGTCTTGGGCATTGCAGTTCAACGTGAACAATGGTCACATCCTGACCCTAACTACCACTGCTTGGCTGCCCAGGCCTACCTCTACAAGGTAGTAGTCCATATTGGCGTCCTGCAAGTGCTGGCTGATCCCCCCCGAACCCAGGCCTCCCCTGTATTTAGATTGCCGGTGGGTAGGCTGGATCCAAAAAGCCCGGGAACGGCAGCGCACACATTAACTCTTTCCCTACCAGCCTGGAGCAGCCACTAACTCAAAGCGTACTCCTGTAGGCAACCTGCCTACACTCTGACCTCTGCAGGGCGCAGGTTTCATGGCCCGTCGGCTGCTCTGTCGCTTCTCGCTGGCTTCGGCAGTCCGCCTGCGTGCTTCTCGCGCGGTCCCCCAGCCTGGGGAACGCAGCGGAATGTGTTGGCGCGAAGAGACTGAAGAGCAGGAGTGATAGAGCCAAAGCGGCTCAGCAGAGAGCGCTAGCGAATGGCTGGGCCGCGCAGCCTGGGTGGGATGTAAGATAGGGCTAGCTAGGTGGGGGTGGCCTCTCGGCGTGGCTTAGTTGCCGTAGGGGACTGGATGCGTGGCAAGCGTTCCTGAGGGGAAGAGAGAGAGAAAGCGTCAATTTCAAAGGAGGGGGCGTAAAAGGGAAGCAGGCGAAGAAAAGTGGGAGCTGGACTGGTGATTTTGGAGGAGCTAGGTGTGCAGGAGGGCCTGCAGAGTGCTGAGGAAAAAAAAAGAATGTAAAAAAGGCAGAGAGGAGAGTGACCCCTGCTGGAGGAAAAAAGCAAAAGCCTACAGCACCTGGTATTCCCAGGCGGTCTCCCATCCAAGTACTAACCAGGCCCGACCTTGCTTAGCTTCCGAGATCAGACGAGATCGGGCGCATTCAGGGTGGTGTGGCCGTAGGCAGTACTCAGGCTCTCCCTCAACCTTCTTATACTTGTCACCGGCACCCTGGCCCCGCCTTTCCATCACTTTACTACACTCAGCTGTGCTTTTTCACAAGCAACGCCACACACTCGTCTCTCCTCTCTCCTCTCTCCCCTCTCTCCCCTCGCTCGCTCGCTCTCCTCAACCCCTGCCTCATGCTGCTTTGCTCCCTCTTTAACCTCTTCCTGCCTGCACCTTCTCAAACACATTCTCAGCCTGGCCTCCAAGGCTCCTCTCTGCCTTCCCCTGGCCTGACTTTAAGCCTAAAGCTGACAGGGCTCAACACCACAGGAGCAGCAGGGCGCAAGCTTTCTACGCAGCAGCAGAGCCCACCAGGAAGGCCGGGCCTTCGCTCGCCTGACAGCCAGACTTCTCCGGGTACCAGATAGTGCCCCCGCCTATCTGCCCTGACGCAAAAAAAAAAAAAAGACAGGGACCCTGGTTGCACCAGGGCCTACAAACGCCAGTCCCCTGCCTGCTCGGCCTCAGTCTTTTGGGTGGCGTAGTGGCCGCTCCCCCCTTCCCTGCGTGCACCACAAGGCCCTGCCGCTCAAGGCCCCACCTCTTGCCGCAGGTCTCGCGCTCTTGTTGGGTGGGGTGCAACTCATCCTGCGCGCAGGGGTGCCTTTCACCGTCCACCCACTCACCATTGCCCGGGACCAGGCGGAGACTGCGGTCATGTCAAAGTCCTACGTTAGGTGGGTTCCCCTGACCTAGAGATGAGCCATAACACTGTGTGCAGCACCCAAGGGACAGGGTCCCTCTGAAAACGACTTAGAAACATAGAAACATAGAATGTGTCGGCAGATAAGAACCATTTGGCCCATCTAGTCTGCCCAATATATCTGAATCCTTTGAATAGTCCCTGGCCCTATCTTATATGAAGGATAGCCTTATGCCTATCCCATGCATGCTTAAACTCCTTCACTGTATTTGCAGCTACCACTTCTGCAGGAAGGTTATTCCATGCATCCACTACTCTCTCAGTAAAGTAATACTTCCTCATATTACTTTTAAACCTTTGCCCCTCTAGTTTAAAACGGTGTCCTCTTGTGGTAGTTTTTCTTCTTTTAAATATGCTCTCCTCCTTTACCGAGTTGATTCCCTTTATGTATTTAAAAGTTTCTATCATATCCCCTCTGTCTCTTCTTTCTTCCAAGCTATACATGTTAAGGTCCTTTAACCTTTCCTGGTAAGTTTTTTCCTGCAATCCATGTACTAGTTTAGTAGCTCTTCTCTGAACTCTCTCTAGAGTATCTATATCCTTCTGGAGATATGGCCTCCAGTACTGCGCACGACTGTCCCGTCCCACTACACACCTTGGCTCTATGAATGTTGCAATTAGGAGGGCAGCTGCCGAGCTCCACCCGTCCAGCGTACCTCTGCTACCTCACTTCCAGTAACAGAATGGGGTCCCGCCGTGCATGTTGCGCCCACCTCATGCGCGCACTTGTTAGCTCCTTCACTCTGGTACCATGTGACCAGGCCACGGATCTCCGTAACGTGGGTTGGGTTCCGCTTGCTACTGGAAGCCGACAGCTGGGGAGGGAGCCAGAACATTCACCCCCCCTGGCTACCGGAGGACCCCTCACCTATACCAGGTACTACGTCTTACGACTGCCTGCAGTGTACCTTGCTCTCTTCCTGGGTTACCCATAGCAACGGCTTTACTCCTCCTGCTTGACTTGCCCAGTAGACCTTTTTCTTGTGTAGCTTTGCTTCATAGCCCACATGTGCCTTACTTACTCACCCAAGTTCTTTTGAATAGGCCAGGAGGACAAACATGCGCCCCTTTAAATGACTTCAGACCAGGCTTAGAACACTTGACGCAACATTCCTGAGAAGTCTTGGGCATTGCAGTTCAACGTGAACAATGGTCACATCCTGACCCTAACTACCACTGCTTGGCTGCCCAGGCCTACCTCTACAAGGTAGTAGTCCATATTGGCGTCCTGCAAGTGCTGGCTGATCCCCCCCGAACCCAGGCCTCCCCTGTATTTAGATTGCCGGTGGGTAGGCTGGATCCAAAAAGCCCGGGAACGGCAGCGCACACATTAACTCTTTCCCTACCAGCCTGGAGCAGCCACTAACTCAAAGCGTACTCCTGTAGGCAACCTGCCTACACTCTGACCTCTGCAGGGCGCAGGTTTCATGGCCCGTCGGCTGCTCTGTCGCTTCTCGCTGGCTTCGGCAGTCCGCCTGCGTGCTTCTCGCGCGGTCCCCCAGCCTGGGGAACGCAGCGGAATGTGTTGGGGCGAAGAGACTGAAGAGCAGGAGTGATAGAGCCAAAGCGGCTCAGCAGAGAGCGCTAGCGAATGGCTGGGCCGCGCAGCCTGGGTGGGATGTAGGATAGGGCTAGCTAGGTGGGGGTGGCCTCTCGGCGTGGCTTAGTTGCCGTAGGGGACTGGATGCGTGGCAAGCGTTCCTGAGGGGAAGAGAGAGAGAAAGCGTCAATTTCAAAGGAGGGGGCGTAAAAGGGAAGCAGGCGAAGAAAAGTGGGAGCTGGACTGGTGATTTTGGAGGAGCTAGGTGTGCAGGAGGGCCTGCAGAGTGCTGAGGAAAAAAAAAGAATGTAAAAAAGGCAGAGAGGAGAGTGACCCCTGCTGGAGGAAAAAAGCAAAAGCCTACAGCACCTGGTATTCCCAGGCGGTCTCCCATCCAAGTACTAACCAGGCCCGACCCTGCTTAGCTTCCGAGATCAGACGAGATCGGGCGCATTCAGGGTGGTGTGGCCGTAGGCAGTACTCAGGCTCTCCCTCAACCTTCTTATACTTGTCACCGGCACCCTGGCCCCGCCTTTCCATCACTTTACTACACTCAGCTGTGCTTTTTCACAAGCAACGCCACACACTCGTCTCTCCTCTCTCCCCTCTCTCTCTCTCTCTCTCTCTTCCTCTGGCTGGCTCTCTCGCTCTCCTCAACCCCTGCCTCATGCTGCTTTGCTCCCTCTTTAACCTCTTCCTGCCTGCACCTTCTCAAACACATTCTCAGCCTGGCCTCCAAGGCTCCTCTCTGCCTTCCCCTGGCCTGACTTTAAGCCTAAAGCTGACAGGGCTCAACACCACAGGAGCAGCAGGGCGCAAGCTTTCTAGACAGCAGCAGAGCCCACCAGGAAGGCCAGGCCTTCGCTCGCCTGACAGCCAGACTTCTCCGGGCACCAGCTAGTGCTCCTGCCTATCTGCCCCGACGCAAAAAAAAAAAAAAAAAAAAGACAGGGACCCTGGTTGCACCAGGGCCTACAAACGCCAGTCCCCTGCCTGCTCGGCCTCAGTCTTTTGGGTGGCGTAGTGGCCGCTCCCCCCTTCCCTGCGTGCACCACAAGGCCCTGCCGCTCGAGGCCCCACCTCTTGCCGCAGGTCTCGCGCTCTTGTTGGGTGGGGTGCAACTCATCCTGCGCGCAGGGGTGCCTTTCGCCGTCCACCCACTCACCATTGCCCGGGACCAGGCGGAGACTGCGGTCATGTCAAAGTCCTACGTTAGGTGGGTTCCCCTGACCTAGAGATGAGCCATAACACTGTGTGCAGCACCCAAGGGACAGGGTCCCTCTGAAAACGACTTAGAAACATAGAATGTGTCGGCAGATAAGAACCATTTGGCCCATCTAGTCTGCCCAATATATCTGAATCCTTTGAATAGTCCCTGGCCCTATCTTATATGAAGGATAGCCTTATGCCTATCCCATGCATGCTTAAACTCCTTCACTGTATTTGCAGCTACCACTTCTGCAGGAAGGTTATTCCATGCATCCACTACTCTCTCAGTAAAGTAATACTTCCTCATATTACTTTTAAACCTTTGCCCCTCTAGTTTAAAACGGTGTCCTCTTGTGGTAGTTTTTCTTCTTTTAAATATGCTCTCCTCCTTTACCGAGTTGATTCCCTTTATGTATTTAAAAGTTTCTATCATATCCCCTCTGTCTCTTCTTTCTTCCAAGCTATACATGTTAAGGTCCTTTAACCTTTCCTGGTAAGTTTTTTCCTGCAATCCATGTACTAGTTTAGTAGCTCTTCTCTGAACTCTCTCTAGAGTATCTATATCCTTCTGGAGATATGGCCTCCAGTACTGCGCACGACTGTCCCGTCCCACTACACACCTTGGCTCTATGAATGTTGCAATTAGGAGGGCAGCTGCCGAGCTCCACCCGTCCAGCGTACCTCTGCTACCTCACTTCCAGTAACAGAATGGGGTCCCGCCGTGCATGTTGCGCCCACCTCATGCGCGCACTTGTTAGCTCCTTCACTCTGGTACCATGTGACCAGGCCACGGATCTCCGTAACGTGGGTTGGGTTCCGCTTGCTACTGGAAGCCGACAGCTGGGGAGGGAGCCAGAACATTCACCCCCCCTGGCTACCGGAGGACCCCTCACCTATACCAGGTACTACGTCTTACGACTGCCTGCAGTGTACCTTGCTCTCTTCCTGGGTTACCCATAGCAACGGCTTTACTCCTCCTGCTTGACTTGCCCAGTAGACCTTTTTCTTGTGTAGCTTTGCTTCATAGCCCACATGTGCCTTACTTACTCACCCAAGTTCTTTTGAATAGGCCAGGAGGACAAACATGCGCCCCTTTAAATGACTTCAGACCAGGCTTAGAACACTTGACGCAACATTCCTGAGAAGTCTTGGGCATTGCAGTTCAACGTGAACAATGGTCACATCCTGACCCTAACTACCACTGCTTGGCTGCCCAGGCCTACCTCTACAAGGTAGTAGTCCATATTGGCGTCCTGCAAGTGCTGGCTGATCCCCCCCGAACCCAGGCCTCCCCTGTATTTAGATTGCCGGTGGGTAGGCTGGATCCAAAAAGCCCGGGAACGGCAGCGCACACATTAACTCTTTCCCTACCAGCCTGGAGCAGCCACTAACTCAAAGCGTACTCCTGTAGGCAACCTGCCTACACTCTGACCTCTGCAGGGCGCAGGTTTCATGGCCCGTCGGCTGCTCTGTCGCTTCTCGCTGGCTTCGGCAGTCCGCCTGCGTGCTTCTCGCGCGGTCCCCCAGCCTGGGGAACGCAGCGGAATGTGTTGGCGCGAAGAGACTGAAGAGCAGGAGTGATAGAGCCAAAGCGGCTCAGCAGAGAGCGCTAGCGAATGGCTGGGCCGCGCAGCCTGGGTGGGATGTAGGATAGGGCTAGCTAGGTGGGGGTGGCCTCTCGGCGTGGCTTAGTTGCCGTAGGGGACTGGATGCGTGGCAAGCATTCCTGAGGGGAAGAGAGAGAGAAAGCGTCAATTTCAAAGGAGGGGGCGTAAAAGGGAAGCAGGCGAAGAAAAGTGGGAGCTGGACTGGTGATTTTGGAGGAGCTAGGTGTGCAGGAGGGCCTGCAGAGTGCTGAGGAAAAAAAAAGAATGTAAAAAAGGCAGAGAGGAGAGTGACCCCTGCTGGAGGAAAAAAGCAAAAGCCTACAGCACCTGGTATTCCCAGGCGGTCTCCCATCCAAGTACTAACCAGGCCCGACCCTGCTTAGCTTCTGAGATCAGACGAGATCGGGCGCATTCAGGGTGGTGTGGCCGTAGGCAGTACTCAGGCTCTCCCTCAACCTTCTTATACTTGTCACCGGCACCCTGGCCCCGCCTTTCCATCACTTTACTACACTCAGCTGTGCTTTTTCACAAGCAACGCCACACACTCGTCTCTCGTCTCTCGTCTCTCGTCTCTCGTCTCTCGTCTCTCTCTCTCTCTCTCTTCCTCTGGCTGGCTCTCTCGCTCTCCTCAACCCCTGCCTCATGCTGCTTTGCTCCCTCTTTAACCTCTTCCTGCCTGCACCTTCTCAAACACATTCTCAGCCTGGCCTCCAAGGCTCCTCTCTGCCTTCCCCTGGCCTGACTTTAAGCCTAAAGCTGACAGGGCTCAACACCACAGGAGCAGCAGGGCGCAAGCTTTCTAGACAGCAGCAGAGCCCACCAGGAAGGCCGGGCCTTCGCTCGCCTGACAGCCAGACTTCTCCGGGCACCAGCTAGTGCTCCCGCCTATCTGCCCCGACGCAAAAAATAAAAAATAAAAAAAGACAGGGACCCTGGTTGCACCAGGGCCTACAAACGCCAGTCCCCTGCCTGCTCGGCCTCAGTCTTTTGGGTGGCGTAGTGGCCGCTCCCCCCTTCCCTGCGTGCACCACAAGGCCCTGCCGCTCGAGGCCCCACCTCTTGCCGCAGGTTTCGCGCTCTTGTTGGGTGGGGTGCAACTCATCCTGCGCGCAGGGGTGCCTTTCGCCGTCCCCCCACTCACCATTGCCCGGGACCAGGCGGAGACTGCGGTCATGTCAAAGTCCTACGTTAGGTGGGTTCCCCTGACCTAGAGATGAGCCATAACACTGTGTGCAGCACCCAAGGGACAGGGTCCCTCTGAAAACGACTTAGAAACATAGAAACATAGAATGTGTCGGCAGATAAGAACCATTTGGCCCATCTAGTCTGCCCAATATATCTGAATCCTTTGAATAGTCCCTGGCCCTATCTTATATGAAGGATAGCCTTATGCCTATCCCATGCATGCTTAAACTCCTTCACTGTATTTGCAGCTACCACTTCTGCAGGAAGGTTATTCCATGCATCCACTACTCTCTCAGTAAAGTAATACTTCCTCATATTACTTTTAAACCTTTGCCCCTCTAGTTTAAAACGGTGTCCTCTTGTGGTAGTTTTTCTTCTTTTAAATATGCTCTCCTCCTTTACCGAGTTGATTCCCTTTATGTATTTAAAAGTTTCTATCATATCCCCTCTGTCTCTTCTTTCTTCCAAGCTATACATGTTAAGGTCCTTTAACCTTTCCTGGTAAGTTTTTTCCTGCAATCCATGTACTAGTTTAGTAGCTCTTCTCTGAACTCTCTCTAGAGTATCTATATCCTTCTGGAGATATGGCCTCCAGTACTGCGCACGACTGTCCCGTCCCACTACACACCTTGGCTCTATGAATGTTGCAATTAGGAGGGCAGCTGCCGAGCTCCACCCGTCCAGCGTACCTCTGCTACCTCACTTCCAGTAACAGAATGGGGTCCCGCCGTGCATGTTGCGCCCACCTCATGCGCGCACTTGTTAGCTCCTTCACTCTGGTACCATGTGACCAGGCCACGGATCTCCGTAACGTGGGTTGGGTTCCGCTTGCTACTGGAAGCCGACAGCTGGGGAGGGAGCCAGAACATTCACCACCCCTGGCTACCGGAGGACCCCTCACCTATACCAGGTACTACGTCTTACGACTGCCTGCAGTGTACCTTGCTCTCTTCCTGGGTTACCCATAGCAACGGCTTTACTCCTCCTGCTTGACTTGCCCAGTAGACCTTTTTCTTGTGTAGCTTTGCTTCATAGCCCACATGTGCCTTACTTACTCACCCAAGTTCTTTTGAATAGGCCAGGAGGACAAACATGGGCCCCTTTAAATGACTTCAGACCAGGCTTAGAACACTTGACGCAACATTCCTGAGAAGTCTTGGGCATTGCAGTTCAACGTGAACAATGGTCACATCCTGACCCTAACTACCACTGCTTGGCTGCCCAGGCCTACCTCTACAAGGTAGTAGTCCATATTGGCGTCCTGCAGGTGCTGGCTGATCCCCCCCGAACCCAGGCCTCCCCTGTATTTAGATTGCCGGTGGGTAGGCTGGATCCAAAAAGCCCGGGAACGGCAGCGCACACATTAACTCTTTCCCTACCAGCCTGGAGCAGCCACTAACTCAAAGCGTACTCCTGTAGGCAACCTGCCTACACTCTGACCTCTGCAGGGCACAGGTTTCATGGCCCGTCGGCTGCTCTGTCGCTTCTCGCTGGCTTCGGCAATTCCGCCTGCGTGCTTCTCGCGCGGTCCCCCAGCCTGGGGAACGCAGCGGAATGTGTTGGCGCGAAGAGACTGAAGAGCAGGAGTGATAGAGCCAAAGCGGCTCAGCAGAGAGCGCTAGCGAATGGCTGGGCCGCGCAGCGTGGGTGGGATGTAGGATAGGGCTAGCTAGGTGGGGGTGGCCTCTCGGCGTGGCTTAGTTGCCGTAGGGGACTGGATGCGTGGCAAGCCTTCCTGAGGGGAAGAGAGAGAGAAAGCGTCATTTTCAAAGGAGGGGGCGTAAAAGGGAAGCAGGCGAAGAAAAGTGGGAGCTGGACTGGTGATTTTGGAGGAGCTAGGTGTGCAGGAGGGCCTGCAGAGTGCTGAGGAAAAAAAAGAATGTAAAAAAGGCAGAGAGGAGAGTGACCCCTGCTGGAGGAAAAAAGCAAAAGCCTACAGCACCTGGTATTCCCAGGCGGTCTCCCATCCAAGTACTAACCAGGCCCGACCCTGCTTAGCTTCTGAGATCAGACGAGATCGGGCGCATTCAGGGTGGTGTGGCCGTAGGCAGTACTCAGGCTCTCCCTCAACCTTCTTATACTTGTCACCGGCACCCTGGCCCCACCTTTCCATCACTTTACTACACTCAGCTGTGCTTTTTCACAAGCAACGCCACACACTCGTCTCTCCTCTCTCCCCTCTCTCCCCTCGCTCGCTCTCCTCAACCCCTGCCTCATGCTGCTTTGCTCCCTCTTTAACCTCTTCCTGCCTGCACCTTCTCAAACACATTCTCAGCCTGGCCTCCAAGGCTCCTCTCTGCCTTCCCCTGGCCTGACTTTAAGCCTAAAGCTGACAGGGCTCAACACCACAGGAGCAGCAGGGCGCAAGCTTTCTACGCAGCAGCAGAGCCCACCAGGAAGACCGGGCCTTCGCTCGCCTGACAGCCAGACTTCTCCGGGTACCAGATAGTGCCCCCGCCTATCTGCCCTGACGCAAAAAAAAAAAAAAGACAGGGACCCTGGTTGCACCAGGGCCTACAAACGCCAGTCCCCTGCCTGCTCGGCCTCAGTCTTTTGGGTGGCGTAGTGGCCGCTCCCCCCTTCCCTGCGTGCACCACAAGGCCCTGCCGCTCAAGGCCCCACCTCTTGCCGCAGGTCTCGCGCTCTTGTTGGGTGGGGTGCAACTCATCCTGCGCGCAGGGGTGCCTTTCACCGTCCACCCACTCACCATTGCCCGGGACCAGGCGGAGACTGCGGTCATGTCAAAGTCCTACGTTAGGTGGGTTCCCCTGACCTAGAGATGAGCCATAACACTGTGTGCAGCACCCAAGGGACAGGGTCCCTCTGAAAACGACTTAGAAACATAGAAACATAGAATGTGTCGGCAGATAAGAACCATTTGGCCCATCTAGTCTGCCCAATATATCTGAATCCTTTGAATAGTCCCTGGCCCTATCTTATATGAAGGATAGCCTTATGCCTATCCCATGAATGCTTAAACTCCTTCACTGTATTTGCAGCTACCACTTCTGCAGGAAGGTTATTCCATGCATCCACTACTCTCTCAGTAAAGTAATACTTCCTCATATTACTTTTAAACCTTTGCCCCTCTAGTTTAAAACGGTGTCCTCTTGTGGTAGTTTTTCTTCTTTTAAATATGCTCTCCTCCTTTACCGAGTTGATTCCCTTTATGTATTTAAAAGTTTCTATCATATCCCCTCTGTCTCTTCTTTCTTCCAAGCTATACATGTTAAGGTCCTTTAACCTTTCCTGGTAAGTTTTTTCCTGCAATCCATGTACTAGTTTAGTAGCTCTTCTCTGAACTCTCTCTAGAGTATCTATATCCTTCTGGAGATATGGCCTCCAGTACTGCGCACGACTGTCCCGTCCCACTACACACCTTGGCTCTATGAATGTTGCAATTAGGAGGGCAGCTGCCGAGCTCCACCCGTCCAGCGTACCTCTGCTACCTCACTTCCAGTAACAGAATGGGGTCCCGCCGTGCATGTTGCGCCCACCTCATGCGCGCACTTGTTAGCTCCTTCACTCTGGTACCATGTGACCAGGCCACGGATCTCCGTAACGTGGGTTGGGTTCCGCTTGCTACTGGAAGCCGACAGCTGGGGAGGGAGCCAGAACATTCACCCCCCCTGGCTACCGGAGGACCCCTCACCTATACCAGGTACTACGTCTTACGACTGCCTGCAGTGTACCTTGCTCTCTTCCTGGGTTACCCATAGCAACGGCTTTACTCCTCCTGCTTGACTTGCCCAGTAGACCTTTTTCTTGTGTAGCTTTGCTTCATAGCCCACATGTGCCTTACTTACTCACCCAAGTTCTTTTGAATAGGCCAGGAGGACAAACATGCGCCCCTTTAAATGACTTCAGACCAGGCTTAGAACACTTGACGCAACATTCCTGAGAAGTCTTGGGCATTGCAGTTCAACGTGAACAATGGTCACATCCTGACCCTAACTACCACTGCTTGGCTGCCCAGGCCTACCTCTACAAGGTAGTAGTCCATATTGGCGTCCTGCAAGTGCTGGCTGATCCCCCCCGAACCCAGGCCTCCCCTGTATTTAGATTGCCGGTGGGTAGGCTGGATCCAAAAAGCCCGGGAACGGCAGCGCACACATTAACTCTTTCCCTACCAGCCTGGAGCAGCCACTAACTCAAAGCGTACTCCTGTAGGCAACCTGCCTACACTCTGACCTCTGCAGGGCGCAGGTTTCATGGCCCGTCGGCTGCTCTGTCGCTTCTCGCTGGCTTCGGCAGTCCGCCTGCGTGCTTCTCGCGCGGTCCCCCAGCCTGGGGAACGCAGCGGAATGTGTTGGCGCGAAGAGACTGAAGAGCAGGAGTGATAGAGCCAAAGCGGCTCAGCAGAGAGCGCTAGCGAATGGCTGGGCCGCGCAGCCTGGGTGGGATGTAAGATAGGGCTAGCTAGGTGGGGGTGGCCTCTCGGCGTGGCTTAGTTGCCGTAGGGGACTGGATGCGTGGCAAGCGTTCCTGAGGGGAAGAGAGAGAGAAAGCGTCAATTTCAAAGGAGGGGGCGTAAAAGGGAAGCAGGCGAAGAAAAGTGGGAGCTGGACTGGTGATTTTGGAGGAGCTAGGTGTGCAGGAGGGCCTGCAGAGTGCTGAGGAAAAAAAAAGAATGTAAAAAAGGCAGAGAGGAGAGTGACCCCTGCTGGAGGAAAAAAGCAAAAGCCTACAGCACCTGGTATTCCCAGGCGGTCTCCCATCCAAGTACTAACCAGGCCCGACCTTGCTTAGCTTCCGAGATCAGACGAGATCGGGCGCATTCAGGGTGGTGTGGCCGTAGGCAGTACTCAGGCTCTCCCTCAACCTTCTTATACTTGTCACCGGCACCCTGGCCCCGCCTTTCCATCACTTTACTACACTCAGCTGTGCTTTTTCACAAGCAACGCCACACACTCGTCTCTCCTCTCTCCTCTCTCCCCTCTCTCCCCTCGCTCGCTCGCTCTCCTCAACCCCTGCCTCATGCTGCTTTGCTCCCTCTTTAACCTCTTCCTGCCTGCACCTTCTCAAACACATTCTCAGCCTGGCCTCCAAGGCTCCTCTCTGCCTTCCCCTGGCCTGACTTTAAGCCTAAAGCTGACAGGGCTCAACACCACAGGAGCAGCAGGGCGCAAGCTTTCTACGCAGCAGCAGAGCCCACCAGGAAGGCCGGGCCTTCGCTCGCCTGACAGCCAGACTTCTCCGGGTACCAGATAGTGCCCCCGCCTATCTGCCCTGACGCAAAAAAAAAAAAAAGACAGGGACCCTGGTTGCACCAGGGCCTACAAACGCCAGTCCCCTGCCTGCTCGGCCTCAGTCTTTTGGGTGGCGTAGTGGCCGCTCCCCCCTTCCCTGCGTGCACCACAAGGCCCTGCCGCTCAAGGCCCCACCTCTTGCCGCAGGTCTCGCGCTCTTGTTGGGTGGGGTGCAACTCATCCTGCGCGCAGGGGTGCCTTTCACCGTCCACCCACTCACCATTGCCCGGGACCAGGCGGAGACTGCGGTCATGTCAAAGTCCTACGTTAGGTGGGTTCCCCTGACCTAGAGATGAGCCATAACACTGTGTGCAGCACCCAAGGGACAGGGTCCCTCTGAAAACGACTTAGAAACATAGAAACATAGAATGTGTCGGCAGATAAGAACCATTTGGCCCATCTAGTCTGCCCAATATATCTGAATCCTTTGAATAGTCCCTGGCCCTATCTTATATGAAGGATAGCCTTATGCCTATCCCATGCATGCTTAAACTCCTTCACTGTATTTGCAGCTACCACTTCTGCAGGAAGGTTATTCCATGCATCCACTACTCTCTCAGTAAAGTAATACTTCCTCATATTACTTTTAAACCTTTGCCCCTCTAGTTTAAAACGGTGTCCTCTTGTGGTAGTTTTTCTTCTTTTAAATATGCTCTCCTCCTTTACCGAGTTGATTCCCTTTATGTATTTAAAAGTTTCTATCATATCCCCTCTGTCTCTTCTTTCTTCCAAGCTATACATGTTAAGGTCCTTTAACCTTTCCTGGTAAGTTTTTTCCTGCAATCCATGTACTAGTTTAGTAGCTCTTCTCTGAACTCTCTCTAGAGTATCTATATCCTTCTGGAGATATGGCCTCCAGTACTGCGCACGACTGTCCCGTCCCACTACACACCTTGGCTCTATGAATGTTGCAATTAGGAGGGCAGCTGCCGAGCTCCACCCGTCCAGCGTACCTCTGCTACCTCACTTCCAGTAACAGAATGGGGTCCCGCCGTGCATGTTGCGCCCACCTCATGCGCGCACTTGTTAGCTCCTTCACTCTGGTACCATGTGACCAGGCCACGGATCTCCGTAACGTGGGTTGGGTTCCGCTTGCTACTGGAAGCCGACAGCTGGGGAGGGAGCCAGAACATTCACCCCCCCTGGCTACCGGAGGACCCCTCACCTATACCAGGTACTACGTCTTACGACTGCCTGCAGTGTACCTTGCTCTCTTCCTGGGTTACCCATAGCAACGGCTTTACTCCTCCTGCTTGACTTGCCCAGTAGACCTTTTTCTTGTGTAGCTTTGCTTCATAGCCCACATGTGCCTTACTTACTCACCCAAGTTCTTTTGAATAGGCCAGGAGGACAAACATGCGCCCCTTTAAATGACTTCAGACCAGGCTTAGAACACTTGACGCAACATTCCTGAGAAGTCTTGGGCATTGCAGTTCAACGTGAACAATGGTCACATCCTGACCCTAACTACCACTGCTTGGCTGCCCAGGCCTACCTCTACAAGGTAGTAGTCCATATTGGCGTCCTGCAAGTGCTGGCTGATCCCCCCCGAACCCAGGCCTCCCCTGTATTTAGATTGCCGGTGGGTAGGCTGGATCCAAAAAGCCCGGGAACGGCAGCGCACACATTAACTCTTTCCCTACCAGCCTGGAGCAGCCACTAACTCAAAGCGTACTCCTGTAGGCAACCTGCCTACACTCTGACCTCTGCAGGGCGCAGGTTTCATGGCCCGTCGGCTGCTCTGTCGCTTCTCGCTGGCTTCGGCAGTCCGCCTGCGTGCTTCTCGCGCGGTCCCCCAGCCTGGGGAACGCAGCGGAATGTGTTGGCGCGAAGAGACTGAAGAGCAGGAGTGATAGAGCCAAAGCGGCTCAGCAGAGAGCGCTAGCGAATGGCTGGGCCGCGCAGCCTGGGTGGGATGTAAGATAGGGCTAGCTAGGTGGGGGTGGCCTCTCGGCGTGGCTTAGTTGCCGTAGGGGACTGGATGCGTGGCAAGCGTTCCTGAGGGGAAGAGAGAGAGAAAGCGTCAATTTCAAAGGAGGGGGCGTAAAAGGGAAGCAGGCGAAGAAAAGTGGGAGCTGGACTGGTGATTTTGGAGGAGCTAGGTGTGCAGGAGGGCCTGCAGAGTGCTGAGGAAAAAAAAAGAATGTAAAAAAGGCAGAGAGGAGAGTGACCCCTGCTGGAGGAAAAAAGCAAAAGCCTACAGCACCTGGTATTCCCAGGCGGTCTCCCATCCAAGTACTAACCAGGCCCGACCCTGCTTAGCTTCCGAGATCAGACGAGATCGGGCGCATTCAGGGTGGTGTGGCCGTAGGCAGTACTCAGGCTCTCCCTCAACCTTCTTATACTTGTCACCGGCACCCTGGCCCCGCCTTTCCATCACTTTACTACACTCAGCTGTGCTTTTTCACAAGCAACGCCACACACTCGTCTCTCCTCTCTCCTCTCTCCCCTCTCTCCCCTCGCTCGCTCGCTCTCCTCAACCCCTGCCTCATGCTGCTTTGCTCCCTCTTTAACCTCTTCCTGCCTGCACCTTCTCAAACACATTCTCAGCCTGGCCTCCAAGGCTCCTCTCTGCCTTCCCCTGGCCTGACTTTAAGCCTAAAGCTGACAGGGCTCAACACCACAGGAGCAGCAGGGCGCAAGCTTTCTACGCAGCAGCAGAGCCCACCAGGAAGGCCGGGCCTTCGCTCGCCTGACAGCCAGACTTCTCCGGGTACCAGATAGTGCCCCCGCCTATCTGCCCTGACGCAAAAAAAAAAAAAAGACAGGGACCCTGGTTGCACCAGGGCCTACAAACGCCAGTCCCCTGCCTGCTCGGCCTCAGTCTTTTGGGTGGCGTAGTGGCCGCTCCCCCCTTCCCTGCGTGCACCACAAGGCCCTGCCGCTCAAGGCCCCACCTCTTGCCGCAGGTCTCGCGCTCTTGTTGGGTGGGGTGCAACTCATCCTGCGCGCAGGGGTGCCTTTCACCGTCCACCCACTCACCATTGCCCGGGACCAGGCGGAGACTGCGGTCATGTCAAAGTCCTACGTTAGGTGGGTTCCCCTGACCTAGAGATGAGCCATAACACTGTGTGCAGCACCCAAGGGACAGGGTCCCTCTGAAAACGACTTAGAAACATAGAAACATAGAATGTGTCGGCAGATAAGAACCATTTGGCCCATCTAGTCTGCCCAATATATCTGAATCCTTTGAATAGTCCCTGGCCCTATCTTATATGAAGGATAGCCTTATGCCTATCCCATGCATGCTTAAACTCCTTCACTGTATTTGCAGCTACCACTTCTGCAGGAAGGTTATTCCATGCATCCACTACTCTCTCAGTAAAGTAATACTTCCTCATATTACTTTTAAACCTTTGCCCCTCTAGTTTAAAACGGTGTCCTCTTGTGGTAGTTTTTCTTCTTTTAAATATGCTCTCCTCCTTTACCGAGTTGATTCCCTTTATGTATTTAAAAGTTTCTATCATATCCCCTCTGTCTCTTCTTTCTTCCAAGCTATACATGTTAAGGTCCTTTAACCTTTCCTGGTAAGTTTTTTCCTGCAATCCATGTACTAGTTTAGTAGCTCTTCTCTGAACTCTCTCTAGAGTATCTATATCCTTCTGGAGATATGGCCTCCAGTACTGCGCACGACTGTCCCGTCCCACTACACACCTTGGCTCTATGAATGTTGCAATTAGGAGGGCAGCTGCCGAGCTCCACCCGTCCAGCGTACCTCTGCTACCTCACTTCCAGTAACAGAATGGGGTCCCGCCGTGCATGTTGCGCCCACCTCATGCGCGCACTTGTTAGCTCCTTCACTCTGGTACCATGTGACCAGGCCACGGATCTCCGTAACGTGGGTTGGGTTCCGCTTGCTACTGGAAGCCGACAGCTGGGGAGGGAGCCAGAACATTCACCCCCCCTGGCTACCGGAGGACCCCTCACCTATACCAGGTACTACGTCTTACGACTGCCTGCAGTGTACCTTGCTCTCTTCCTGGGTTACCCATAGCAACGGCTTTACTCCTCCTGCTTGACTTGCCCAGTAGACCTTTTTCTTGTGTAGCTTTGCTTCATAGCCCACATGTGCCTTACTTACTCACCCAAGTTCTTTTGAATAGGCCAGGAGGACAAACATGCGCCCCTTTAAATGACTTCAGACCAGGCTTAGAACACTTGACGCAACATTCCTGAGAAGTCTTGGGCATTGCAGTTCAACGTGAACAATGGTCACATCCTGACCCTAACTACCACTGCTTGGCTGCCCAGGCCTACCTCTACAAGGTAGTAGTCCATATTGGCGTCCTGCAAGTGCTGGCTGATCCCCCCCGAACCCAGGCCTCCCCTGTATTTAGATTGCCGGTGGGTAGGCTGGATCCAAAAAGCCCGGGAACGGCAGCGCACACATTAACTCTTTCCCTACCAGCCTGGAGCAGCCACTAACTCAAAGCGTACTCCTGTAGGCAACCTGCCTACACTCTGACCTCTGCAGGGCGCAGGTTTCATGGCCCGTCGGCTGCTCTGTCGCTTCTCGCTGGCTTCGGCAGTCCGCCTGCGTGCTTCTCGCGCGGTCCCCCAGCCTGGGGAACGCAGCGGAATGTGTTGGCGCGAAGAGACTGAAGAGCAGGAGTGATAGAGCCAAAGCGGCTCAGCAGAGAGCGCTAGCGAATGGCTGGGCCGCGCAGCCTGGGTGGGATGTAAGATAGGGCTAGCTAGGTGGGGGTGGCCTCTCGGCGTGGCTTAGTTGCCGTAGGGGACTGGATGCGTGGCAAGCGTTCCTGAGGGGAAGAGAGAGAGAAAGCGTCAATTTCAAAGGAGGGGGCGTAAAAGGGAAGCAGGCGAAGAAAAGTGGGAGCTGGACTGGTGATTTTGGAGGAGCTAGGTGTGCAGGAGGGCCTGCAGAGTGCTGAGGAAAAAAAAAGAATGTAAAAAAGGCAGAGAGGAGAGTGACCCCTGCTGGAGGAAAAAAGCAAAAGCCTACAGCACCTGGTATTCCCAGGCGGTCTCCCATCCAAGTACTAACCAGGCCCGACCCTGCTTAGCTTCCGAGATCAGACGAGATCGGGCGCATTCAGGGTGGTGTGGCCGTAGGCAGTACTCAGGCTCTCCCTCAACCTTCTTATACTTGTCACCGGCACCCTGGCCCCGCCTTTCCATCACTTTACTACACTCAGCTGTGCTTTTTCACAAGCAACGCCACACACTCGTCTCTCCTCTCTCCTCTCTCCCCTCTCTCCCCTCGCTCGCTCGCTCTCCTCAACCCCTGCCTCATGCTGCTTTGCTCCCTCTTTAACCTCTTCCTGCCTGCACCTTCTCAAACACATTCTCAGCCTGGCCTCCAAGGCTCCTCTCTGCCTTCCCCTGGCCTGACTTTAAGCCTAAAGCTGACAGGGCTCAACACCACAGGAGCAGCAGGGCGCAAGCTTTCTACGCAGCAGCAGAGCCCACCAGGAAGGCCGGGCCTTCGCTCGCCTGACAGCCAGACTTCTCCGGGTACCAGATAGTGCCCCCGCCTATCTGCCCTGACGCAAAAAAAAAAAAAAGACAGGGACCCTGGTTGCACCAGGGCCTACAAACGCCAGTCCCCTGCCTGCTCGGCCTCAGTCTTTTGGGTGGCGTAGTGGCCGCTCCCCCCTTCCCTGCGTGCACCACAAGGCCCTGCCGCTCAAGGCCCCACCTCTTGCCGCAGGTCTCGCGCTCTTGTTGGGTGGGGTGCAACTCATCCTGCGCGCAGGGGTGCCTTTCACCGTCCACCCACTCACCATTGCCCGGGACCAGGCGGAGACTGCGGTCATGTCAAAGTCCTACGTTAGGTGGGTTCCCCTGACCTAGAGATGAGCCATAACACTGTGTGCAGCACCCAAGGGACAGGGTCCCTCTGAAAACGACTTAGAAACATAGAAACATAGAATGTGTCGGCAGATAAGAACCATTTGGCCCATCTAGTCTGCCCAATATATCTGAATCCTTTGAATAGTCCCTGGCCCTATCTTATATGAAGGATAGCCTTATGCCTATCCCATGCATGCTTAAACTCCTTCACTGTATTTGCAGCTACCACTTCTGCAGGAAGGTTATTCCATGCATCCACTACTCTCTCAGTAAAGTAATACTTCCTCATATTACTTTTAAACCTTTGCCCCTCTAGTTTAAAACGGTGTCCTCTTGTGGTAGTTTTTCTTCTTTTAAATATGCTCTCCTCCTTTACCGAGTTGATTCCCTTTATGTATTTAAAAGTTTCTATCATATCCCCTCTGTCTCTTCTTTCTTCCAAGCTATACATGTTAAGGTCCTTTAACCTTTCCTGGTAAGTTTTTTCCTGCAATCCATGTACTAGTTTAGTAGCTCTTCTCTGAACTCTCTCTAGAGTATCTATATCCTTCTGGAGATATGGCCTCCAGTACTGCGCACGACTGTCCCGTCCCACTACACACCTTGGCTCTATGAATGTTGCAATTAGGAGGGCAGCTGCCGAGCTCCACCCGTCCAGCGTACCTCTGCTACCTCACTTCCAGTAACAGAATGGGGTCCCGCCGTGCATGTTGCGCCCACCTCATGCGCGCACTTGTTAGCTCCTTCACTCTGGTACCATGTGACCAGGCCACGGATCTCCGTAACGTGGGTTGGGTTCCGCTTGCTACTGGAAGCCGACAGCTGGGGAGGGAGCCAGAACATTCACCACCCCTGGCTACCGGAGGACCCCTCACCTATACCAGGTACTACGTCTTACGACTGCCTGCAGTGTACCTTGCTCTCTTCCTGGGTTACCCATAGCAACGGCTTTACTCCTCCTGCTTGACTTGCCCAGTAGACCTTTTTCTTGTGTAGCTTTGCTTCATAGCCCACATGTGCCTTACTTACTCACCCAAGTTCTTTTGAATAGGCCAGGAGGACAAACATGGGCCCCTTTAAATGACTTCAGACCAGGCTTAGAACACTTGACGCAACATTCCTGAGAAGTCTTGGGCATTGCAGTTCAACGTGAACAATGGTCACATCCTGACCCTAACTACCACTGCTTGGCTGCCCAGGCCTACCTCTACAAGGTAGTAGTCCATATTGGCGTCCTGCAGGTGCTGGCTGATCCCCCCCGAACCCAGGCCTCCCCTGTATTTAGATTGCCGGTGGGTAGGCTGGATCCAAAAAGCCCGGGAACGGCAGCGCACACATTAACTCTTTCCCTACCAGCCTGGAGCAGCCACTAACTCAAAGCGTACTCCTGTAGGCAACCTGCCTACACTCTGACCTCTGCAGGGCGCAGGTTTCATGGCCCGTCGGCTGCTCTGTCGCTTCTCGCTGGCTTCGGCAATTCCGCCTGCGTGCTTCTCGCGCGGTCCCCCAGCCTGGGGAACGCAGCGGAATGTGTTGGCGCGAAGAGACTGAAGAGCAGGAGTGATAGAGCCAAAGCGGCTCAGCAGAGAGCGCTAGCGAATGGCTGGGCCGCGCAGCCTGGGTGGGATGTAGGATAGGGCTAGCTAGGTGGGGGTGGCCTCTCGGCGTGGCTTAGTTGCCGTAGGGGACTGGATGCGTGGCAAGCCTTCCTGAGGGGAAGAGAGAGAGAAAGCGTCATTTTCAAAGGAGGGGGCGTAAAAGGGAAGCAGGCGAAGAAAAGTGGGAGCTGGACTGGTGATTTTGGAGGAGCTAGGTGTGCAGGAGGGCCTGCAGAGTGCTGAGGAAAAAAAAAAGAATGTAAAAAAGGCAGAGAGGAGAGTGACCCCTGCTGGAGGAAAAAAGCAAAAGCCTACAGCACCTGGTATTCCCAGGCGGTCTCCCATCCAAGTACTAACCAGGCCCGACCCTGCTTAGCTTCCGAGATCAGACAAGATCGGGCGCATTCAGGGTGGTGTGGCCGTAGGCAGTACTCAGGCTCTCCCTCAACCTTCTTATACTTTTCACCGGCACCCTGGCCCCGCCTTTCCATCACTTTACTACACTCAGCTGTGCTTTTTCACAAGCAACGCCACACACTCGTCTCTCCTCTCTCCTCTCTCTCCTCTCTCCCCTCTCTCTCTCTCTCTCGTTCTCTGGCTCGCTCTCTCGCTCGCTCTCCTCAACCCCTGCCTCATGCTGCTTTGCTCCCTCTTTAACCTCTTCCTGCCTGCACCTTCTCAAACACATTCTCAGCCTGGCCTCCAAGGCTCCTCTCTGCCTTCCCCTGGCCTGACTTTAAGCCTAAAGCTGACAGGGCTCAACACCACAGGATCAGCAGGGCGCAAGCTTTCTACACAGCAGCAGAGCCCACCAGGAAGGCCGGGCCTTCGCTCGCCTGACAGCCAGACTTCTCCGGGCACCAGCTAGTGCCCCCGCCTATCTGCCCCGACGCAAAAAAAAAAAGACAGGGACCCTGGTTGCACCAGGGCCTACAAACGCCAGTCCCCTGCCTGCTCGGCCTCAGTCTTTTGGGTGGCGTAGTGGCCGCTCCCCCCTTCCCTGCGTACACCACAAGGCCCTGCCGCTCAAGGCCCCACCTCTAGCCACAGGTCTCGCGCTCTTGTTGGGTGGGGTGCAACTCATCCTGCGCGCAGGGGTGCCTTTCGCCGTCCACCCACTCACCATTGCCCGGGACCAGGCAGAGACTGCGGTCATGTCAAAGTCCTACGTTAGGTGGGTTCCCCTGACCTAGAGATGAGCCATAACACTGTGTGCAGCACCCAAGGGACAGGGTCCCTCTGAAAACGACTTAGAAACATAGAAACATAGAATGTGTCGGCAGATAAGAACCATTTGGCCCATCTAGTCTGCCCAATATATCTGAATCCTTTGAATAGTCCCTGGCCCTATCTTGTATGAAGGATAGCCTTATGCCTATCCCATGCATGCTTAAACTCCTTCACTGTATTTGCAGCTACCACTTCTGCAGGAAGGTTATTCCATGCATCCACTACTCTCTCAGTAAAGTAATACTTTCTCATATTACTTTTAAACCTTTGCCCCTCTAGTTTAAAACGGTGTCCTCTTGTGGTAGTTTTTCTTCTTTTAAATATGCTCTTCTCCTTTACCGAGTTGATTCCCTTTATGTATTTAAAAGTTTCTATCATATCCCCTCTGTCTCTTCTTTCTTCCAAGCTATACATGTTAAGGTCCTTTAACCATTCCTGGTAAGTTTTTTCCTGCAATCCGTGTACTAGTTTAGTAGCTCTTCTCTGAACTCTCTCTAGAGTATCTATATCCTTCTGGAGATATGGCCTCCAGTACTGCGCACGACTGTCCCGTCCCACTACACACCTTGGCTCTATGAATGTTGCAATTAGGAGGGCAGCTGCCGAGCTCCACCCGTCCAGCGTACCTCTGCTACCTCACTTCCAGTAACAGAATGGGGTCCCGCCGTGCATGTTGCGCCCACCTCATGCGCGCACTTGTTAGCTCCTTCACTCTGGTACCATGTGACCAGGCCACGGATCTCCGTAACGTGGGTTGGGTTCCGCTTGCTACTGGAAGCCGACAGCTGGGGAGGGAGCCAGAACATTCACCCCCCCTGGCTACCGGAGGACCCCTCACCTATACCAGGTACTACGTCTTACGACTGCCTGCAGTGTACCTTGCTCTCTTCCTGGGTTACCCATAGCAACGGCTTTACTCCTCCTGCTTGACTTGCCCAGTAGACCTTTTTCTTGTGTAGCTTTGCTTCTTAGCCCACATGTGCCTTACTTACTCACCCAAGTTCTTTTGAATAGGCCAGGAGGACAAACATGGGCCCCTTTAAATGACTTCAGACCAGGCTTAGAACACTTGACGCAACATTCCTGAGAAGTCTTGGGCATTGCAGTTCAACGTGAACAATGGTCACATCCTGACCCTAACTACAACTGCTTGGCTGCCCAGGCCTACCTCTACAAGGTAGTAGTCCATATTGGCGTCCTGCAAGTGCTGGCTGATCCCCCCCAAACCCAGGCCTCCCCTGTATTTAGATTTCCGGTGGGTAGGCTGGATCCAAAAAGCCCGGGAACGGCAGCGCGCACATTAACTCTTTCCCTACCAGCCTGGAGCAGCCACTAACTCAAAGCGTACTCCTGTAGGCAACCTGCCTACACTCTGACCTCTGCAGGGCGCAGGTTTCATGGCCCGTCGGCTGCTCTGTCGCTTCTCGCTGGCTTCGGCAATTCCGCCTGCGTGCTTCTCGCGCGGTCCCCCAGCCTGGGGAACGCAGCGGAATGTGTTGGCGCGAAGAGACTGAAGAGCAGGAGTGATAGAGCCAAAGCGGCTCAGCAGAGAGCGCTAGCGAATGGCTGGGCCGCGCAGCCTGGGTGGGATGTAGGATAGGGCTAGCTAGGTGGGGGTGGCCTCTCGGCGTGGCTTAGTTGCCGTAGGGGACTGGATGCGTGGCAAGCCTTCCTGAGGGGAAGAGAGAGAGAAAGCGTCATTTTCAAAGGAGGGGGCGTAAAAGGGAAGCAGGCGAAGAAAAGTGGGAGCTGGACTGGTGATTTTGGAGGAGCTAGGTGTGCAGGAGGGCCTGCAGAGTGCTGAGGAAAAAAAAAGAATGTAAAAAAGGCAGAGAGGAGAGTGACCCCTGCTGGAGGAAAAAAGCAAAAGCCTACAGCACCTGGTATTCCCAGGCGGTCTCCCATCCAAGTACTAACCAGGCCCGACCCTGCTTAGCTTCCGAGATCAGACGAGATCGGGCGCATTCAGGGTAGTGTGGCCGTAGGCAGTACTCAGGCTCTCCCTCAACCTTCTTATACTTGTCACCGGCACCCTGGCCCCGCCTTTCCATCACTTTATTACACTCAGCTGTGCTTTTTCACAAGCAACGCCACACACTCGTCTCTCCTCTCTCCCCTCTCTCTCTCTCTCTCTCGTTCTCTGGCTCGCTCTCTCGCTCGCTCGCTCTCCTCAACCCCTGCCTCATGCTGCTTTGCTCCCTCTTTAACCTCTTCCTGCCTGCACCTTCTCAAACACATTCTCAGCCTGGCCTCCAAGGCTCCTCTCTGCCTTCCCCTGGCCTGACTTTAAGCCTAAAGCTGACAGGGCTCAACACCACAGGAGCAGCAGGGCGCAAGCTTTCTACACAGCAGCAGAGCCCACCAGGAAGGCCGGGCCTTCGCTCGCCTGACAGCCAGACTTCTCCGGGCACCAGCTAGTGCCCCCGCCTATCTGCCCCGACGCAAAAAAAAAAAAAAAAAGACAGGGACCCTGGTTGCACCAGGGCCTACAAACGCCAGTCCCCTGCCTGCTCGGCCTCAGTCTTTTGGGTGGCGTAGTGGCCGCTCCCCCCTTCCCTGCGTACACCACAAGGCCCTGCCGCTCAAGGCCCCACCTCTAGCCACAGGTCTCGCGCTCTTGTTGGGTGGGGTGCAACTCATCCTGCGCGCAGGGGTGCCTTTCGCCGTCCACCCACTCACCATTGCCCGGGACCAGGCGGAGACTGCGGTCATGTCAAAGTCCTACGTTAGGTGTGTTCCCCTGACCTAGAGATGAGCCATAACACTGTGTGCAGCACCCAAGGGACAGGGTCCCTCTGAAAACGACTTAGAAACATAGAAACATAGAATGTGTCGGCAGATAAGAACCATTTGGCCCATCTAGTCTGCCCAATATATCTGAATCCTTTGAATAGTCCCTGGCCCTATCTTATATGAAGGATAGCCTTATGCCTATCCCATGCATGCTTAAACTCCTTCACTGTATTTGCAGCTACCACTTCTGCAGGAAGGTTATTCCATGCATCCACTACTCTCTCAGTAAAGTAATACTTCCTCATATTACTTTTAAACCTTTGCCCCTCTAGTTTAAAACGGTGTCCTCTTGTGGTAGTTTTTCTTCTTTTAAATATGCTCTCCTCCTTTACCGAGTTGATTCCCTTTATGTATTTAAAAGTTTCTATCATATCCCCTCTGTCTCTTCTTTCTTCCAAGCTATACATGTTAAGGTCCTTTAACCATTCCTGGTAAGTTTTTTCCTGCAATCCATGTACTAGTTTAGTAGCTCTTCTCTGAACTCTCTCTAGAGTATCTATATCCTTCTGGAGATATGGCCTCCAGTACTGCGCACGACTGTCCCGTCCCACTACACACCTTGGCTCTATGAATGTTGCAATTAGGAGGGCAGCTGCCGAGCTCCACCCGTCCAGCGTACCTCTGCTACCTCACTTCCAGTAACAGAATGGGGTCCCGCCGTGCATGTTGCGCCCACCTCATGCGCGCACTTGTTAGCTCCTTCACTCTGGTACCATGTGACCAGGCCACGGATCTCCGTAACGTGGGTTGGGTTCCGCTTGCTACTGGAAGCCGACAGCTGGGGAGGGAGCCAGAACATTCACCACCCCTGGCTACCGGAGGACCCCTCACCTATACCAGGTACTACGTCTTACGACTGCCTGCAGTGTACCTTGCTCTCTTCCTGGGTTACCCATAGCAACGGCTTTACTCCTCCTGCTTGACTTGCCCAGTAGACCTTTTTCTTGTGTAGCTTTGCTTCATAGCCCACATGTGCCTTACTTACTCACCCAAGTTCTTTTGAATAGGCCAGGAGGACAAACATGGGCCCCTTTAAATGACTTCAGACCAGGCTTAGAACACTTGACGCAACATTCCTGAGAAGTCTTGGGCATTGCAGTTCAACGTGAACAATGGTCACATCCTGACCCTAACTACCACTGCTTGGCTGCCCAGGCCTACCTCTACAAGGTAGTAGTCCATATTGGCGTCCTGCAGGTGCTGGCTGATCCCCCCCGAACCCAGGCCTCTCCTGTATTTAGATTGCCGGTGGGTAGGCTGGATCCAAAAAGCCCGGGAACGGCAGCGCACACATTAACTCTTTCCCTACCAGCCTGGAGCAGCCACTAACTCAAAGCGTACTCCTGTAGGCAACCTGCCTACACTCTGACCTCTGCAGGGCACAGGTTTCATGGCCCGTCGGCTGCTCTGTCGCTTCTCGCTGGCTTCGGCAATTCCGCCTGCGTGCTTCTCGCGCGGTCCCCCAGCCTGGGGAACGCAGCGGAATGTGTTGGCGCGAAGAGACTGAAGAGCAGGAGTGATAGAGCCAAAGCGGCTCAGCAGAGAGCGCTAGCGAATGGCTGGGCCGCGCAGCCTGGGTGGGATGTAGGATAGGGCTAGCTAGGTGGGGGTGGCCTCTCGGCGTGGCTTAGTTGCCGTAGGGGACTGGATGCGTGGCAAGCCTTCCTGAGGGGAAGAGAGAGAGAAAGCGTCATTTCAAAGGAGGGGGCGTAAAAGGGAAGCAGGTGAAGAAAAGTGGGAGCTGGACTGGTGATTTTGGAGGAGCTAGGTGTGCAGGAGGGCCTGCAGAGTGCTGAGGAAAAAAAAAGAATGTAAAAAAGGCAGAGAGGAGAGTGACCCCTGCTGGAGGAAAAAAGCAAAAGCCTACAGCACCTGGTATTCCCAGGCGGTCTCCCATCCAAGTACTAACCAGGCCCGACCCTGCTTAGCTTCCGAGATCAGACGAGATCGGGCGCATTCAGGGTGGTGTGGCAGTAGGCAGTAGGCAGTAGGCAGTAGGCAGTAGGCAGTAGGCAGTAGGCAGTAGGCAGTAGGCAGTAGGCAGTAGGCAGTAGGCAGGCTCTCCCTCAACCTTCTTATACTTGTCACCGGCACCCTGGCCCCGCCTTTCCATCACTTTACTACACTCAACTGTGCTTTTTCACAAGCAACGCCACACACTCGTCTCTCCTCTCTCCCCTCTCTCTCTCGCTCTCTCACTCGCTCGCTCTCCTCAACCCCTGCCTCATGCTGCTTTGCTCCCTCTTTAACCTCTTCCTGCCTGCACCTTCTCAAACACATTCTCAGCCTGGCCTCCAAGGCTCCTCTCTGCCTTCCCCTGGCCTGACTTTAAGCCTAAAGCTGACAGGGCTCAACACCACAGGAGCAGCAGGGCGCAAGCTTTCTACACAGCAGCAGAGCCCACCAGGAAGGCCGGGCCTTCGCTCGCCTGACAGCCAGACTTCTCCGGGCACCAGCTAGTGCCCCCGCCTATCTGCCCCGACGCAAAAAAAAAAAAAGACAGGGACCCTGGTTGCACCAGGGCCTACAAACGCCAGTCCCCTGCCTGCTCGGCCTCAGTCTTTTGGGTGGCGTAGTGGCCGCTCCCCCCTTCCCTGCGTGCACCACAAGGCCCTGCCGCTCAAGGCCCCACCTCTTGCCGCAGGTCTCGCGCTCTTTTTGGGTGGGGTGCAACTCATCCTGCGCGCAGGGGTGCCTTTCGCCGTCCACCCACTCACCATTGCCCGGGACCAGGCGGAGACTGCGGTCATGTCAAAGTCCTACATTAGGTGGGTTCCCCTGACCTAGAGATGAGCCATAACACTGTGTGCAGCACCCAAGGGACAGGGTCCCTCTGAAAACGACTTAGAAACATAGAATGTGTCGGCAGATAAGAACCATTTGGCCCATCTAGTCTGCCCAATATATCTGAATCCTTTGAATAGTCCCTGGCCCTATCTTATATGAAGGATAGCCTTATGCCTATCCCATGCATGCTTAAAATCCTTCACTGTATTTGCAGCTACCACTTCTGCAGGAAGGTTATTCCATACATCCACTACTCTCTCAGTAAAGTAATACTTCCTCATATTACTTTTAAACCTTTGCCCCTCTAGTTTAAAATGGTGTCCTCTTGTGGTAGTTTTTCTTCTTTTAAATATGCTCTCCTTTTTTACCGAGTTGATTCCCTTTATGTATTTAAAAGTTTCTATCATATCCCCTCTGTCTCTTCTTTCTTCCAAGCTATACATGTTAAGGTCCTTTAACCTTTCCTGGTAAGTTTTTTCCTGCAATCCATGTACTAGTTTAGTAGCTCTTCTCTGAACTCTCTCTAGAGTATCTATATCCTTCGGGCGATATGGCCTCCAGTACTGCGCACAACTGTCCCGTCCCACTACACACCTTGGCTCTATGAATGTTGCAATTAGGAGGGCAGCTGCCGAGCTCCACCCGTCCAGCGTACCTCTTCTACCTCACTTCCAGTAACAGAATGGGGTCCCGCCGTGCATGTTGCGCCCAAATAATGCGTGAACTTGTTAGCTCCTTCACTCTGGTACCATGTGACCAGGCCATGGATCTCCGTAACGTGGGTTGGGTTCCGCTTGCTACTGGAAGCCGACCGCTGGGGAGGGAGCCAGAACATTCACCACCCCTGGCTACCGGAGGACCCCTCACCTATACCAGGTACTACGTCTTACGACTGCCTGCAGTGTACCTTGCTCTCTTCCTGGGTTACCCATAGCAACTGCTTTACTCCTGCTTGACTTGCCCAGTAGACTTTTTTCTTGTGTAGCTTTGCTTCATAGCCCACATGTGCCTTACTTACTCACCCAAGTTCTTTTGAATAGGCCAGGAGGACAAACATGCGCCCCTTTAAATGACTTCAGACCAGGCTTAGAACACTTGCCGCAACTTTCCTGAGAAGTCTTGTGCATTGCAGTTCAACGTCAACAATGGTCACATCCTGACCCCAACTACCACTGCGTGGCTGCCCAGGCCTACCTCCAAGCTGCTCAAAGACTGCTAAAAGACTTCCACTCTTAACTGCATCTGAAACTGCTTATTCTGTGCGTTTTTGCTTATGGTATGTGTAAGCTGCTCACTCTACACATTGCTGAATATCTGAAACCTGCTTTTTCCATGTTCTGGTAAATATGTTGTGTTTATTTTTTTTAAGCACCTGTAGACTGTTCTCTTTGTTACGTTTTTCTCTTACCTTTAATTTATAACCTCTTTTATGGCCTCTAGCCTTTGGAGTTATCTCTATTAGCTGTCCCATATAAATCAGTTTCTGAAGTGAAAATCCTGCTCAGTGTACCCAGCCTTCCTTTATTAACTCTTGATTAATTGTAAAGCATCCTCCCCCATCTCTAACAGTATATAAGAAACCATTTTTTGGGGAAGGCACGTGTGCAAGGGGGCACGTCTGCTTTTGGGGCTCTTTTCTTAAAGTGGGACTATTTTATATAAGTGGCAGCACTTCTGACTTCTGCACTTCAGCGACTGCACAAAGCGATTGAACAAAAGAAAGCGGATTTAAACACCACACAGACTACAGGTTAACTTATTTGACCTTCAGCTCTCTCTCCTTGTAACATGCACTCTCTACCACTTCTGACGGCCCTGTCCTCTATCCTTAAACTCTCTCTCCTTCACCCCTCTTCTCCACCTCACAGCTTATATCTATCACCCTCACTTCTGTCCTCTCATTATTGCACATACCATCTCCTGCTATTTTTAAATCCGCACGCACACAAAATCTCAAGGACACAGGATCATGTCCCTTCATATAAATCACACTCTCATATTACTACCCTCACCTTTCTGCTTCTCCTATTCTCTGGAGATATATCCCCAAACCCTGGGCCTCCATCTTTTACCCATACTCAACACGCCCATTACCCTGCACCCTCTGGCCACAGCCGCAATCAGCACAATTTAGTTCCCATCTCTCTTCTTCCCCATGACCAGACTCCCTTTCTCTTGCGCCCTATGGAATGCCCGCTCTGTCTGTAATAAACTCACCTCTCTCCATAACCTTTTTATCGCCAACTCATTTAATCTACTCGCCATCACCGAAACCAGGCTTCACAAATCCAACACCACGTCTTCTGCTGCCCTATCCCAAGGTGGTCTTCTCTGGACTCACTCCCCCAGATCCAGTGGACAAAAAGGAGGGGGTGTTGGGATCCTTCTAGCCCCACATAGCACCTTTCAGGTACTTCACCCACCTCCCTCTCTGTCACTCTCCTCATTTGAGGTACACTGCATTCGTCTTTTCTCCCCTGTTTCTCTAAGGATAGCTGTAATCTACCACTCCCCTGGACCAGTATCGACCTTTGACGACTTTTCTGCCTGGCTACCCTACTTTCTCTCTTCCGAAATCCCCACAATCATTCTCGGCGACTTCAACATCCCTATTAATACTAACAATCCTGCCACTTCCAAACTTCTCAGTCTAACCTCCTCCTTTGACCTGAAGCAATGGATACATGCTTCTACTCACTCTCAAGGCAATACCCTTGACCTGGTTTTCTCCCACCTATGCACTCCCCACAACCTTTCAAACAACCCTTTCCCTCTCTCTGACTACCTTATTAGATTCACTCTCTCCCTCTAGCTACCTTACAGTTACCTGCAGAAACCTACGCCATCTCAACCCTTCTCTTCTCTACTCTGCTACCGACCACCTCTATGACAAAATTGCAGCCCTGTCCTGCACCAACCTAGCCACTTCTGTCTACAACACTTCACTTTTAGCCTCCCTAGACACACTGGCCCCCCTCACTACACATCGAATCAGACCCCGACCCCTTCAACCTTGGCAAACAGATAACACTAAAGGTCTGAAAAAGTATAGCCGTGCTCTTGAGCGCCTGTGGCGAAAGACTAGGTCTCAGATCGATTTCCACCAATATAAATCTGCCCTCCATAAATACAATTCCAGTCTCCACACCGCCAAGCAGACCTATTTTAATCACTCTCATTAACAACTTGTCATCCCGCCCCCGGCAACTTTTCGCTACATTTAACTCTACTCCGTCCTCCACTACCTCCTCCCACTGACTCACTCACTGCCCAGGAAATTGCCAACCACTTTAAACAAAAGATCGATACAATTCGTGAGGAAATCATTGCTGTTCAGATACCTTCCCATGCCTCACGCTTCATGCCCACAGGTGCAATCACTACTTCCTTCATTCAACCCCACTACTATAGATGAGGTTGCTAAACTACTTGCCAACGTCCACTTAACCACCTGCCCTCTGGATCCTGTTCCCTCGCAAATGCTACGTTCACTCTCTGGCCCTATTCTACGCTCTCTAACCCACATCTTCAATCTCTCCCTCTCTTCTGGCATCTTCCCCAACTCTCTAAAACATGCACTAGTCAGCCCCATACTTAAAAAGCCCTCACTGGACCCAACTGATCCTAACCTACGCCCCATTTCCCTGCTCCCCTTTTTATCCAAACTCCTTGAACGTCTGGTCTACAAACAACTATGCGACCACCTTGCCGAGAATAGCCGCCTTGATCCCCTTCAGTCTGGATTTCGGCCTCAACACTGCACTGAAACTGCTCTCCTAAAACTGACAAACGATCTACTAACTGCCAAAACCAATGGACACTACTCTGTACTCCTACTCCTGGACCTTTCTGCTGCCTTTGATACGGTTGACCATCCCCTCTTCCTCAAAAAACTCTACGCCTTAGGTCTCCGTGGCTGTACTCTTCACTGGTTATCTTCCTACTTATCCAACCGCACCTTTAGCGTTACTTACAATTCTACTTCCTCCTCTCATCTTCCTTTTTCTGTTGGGGTCCCCCAAGGCTCTGTTCTTGGACCCCACCTATTTTCAATCTACACGTCCTCTCTAGGTCAGCTGATAGCCTTCCCCGGCTTCCAATACCATCTCTACGCTGACGATACTCAAATCTAATAATCCACCCCTCAGCTCTCTCCCTCAGTCTCCTCAAGTATCACTAATCTACAATCTGCTATATCAGTCTGGATGTCACACCATTACCTCAAACTCAATCCGTCCAAAACCGAGCTTAAAATCTTTCCCCCAATCTCTCTGTCAATATCGATGGCATCACTATCCCCGCATGCCAAGGTCCTAGGTGTTGTTCTGGACTCTGAACTCTCTTTTAAGCCCCACATCCAATCACTGTCCAAATCTTGCCGCCTCAACCTCCGCAACATCTCCAAAATACGCCCCTTTCTAACCAAAGACACAACAAACCTGGTCATCTCGCGCCTCGACTACTGCAATTCCCTTCTCATTGGCTTACCTCTACACAGGCTATCCCCCCTTCAATCCATCTTGAAGGCTGCCGCCAGGCTCATCCACCTCACCAATCGCTCAGTGTCCGCTGCTCCTCTCTGTCAAGCCCTCCACTGGCTTCCGCTCACTCAACGAAATAAATTCAAAATACTAACAACATCTTACAAAGCCATCCACACCTTAGCCCCCAGCTACATCACTAGCCTAGTCTCAAAACACCAACTGAATCGTTCTCTTGGTTCCTCTCAAAACCTCCTGCTCTCTAGCTCCCTCATCACCTCCTCCCATGCTCACCTCCAGGACTTTACCAGAGCCTCACCAATCCTATGGAACTCCTTACCCTTATCTGTCCGATTATCTCCTACTCTATTAGCTTTTAGACGATCTCTGAAAACCCTCCTCTTCAGAGAAGCCTATCCTACCCACACCTGACAACTGTACCTCCATTTTCTCCATCAGCTCATCCCCCACAGCTATTGCCTTTTATTTCACTTGACCCCCCTTCTAGATTGTAAGCTCTAACGAGCAGGGCCCTCTAAATCTTCCTGTATTGAATTGTACTGTAACTGTATTGTAACTGTATTGTTTCCCCTCATATTGTAAAGCGCTGCGCAAACTGTCGGCACTATATAAATCCTGTATAATAATAATACTCAAACTTTGCATGAGGACAACCAGGCTCTTTGAAAACCGTACATAAAAGCACTGAGTTAATGCTTTCCATTGGGGAAGCCCAAACGTGAGCTCAGGAGGGACCTGATGTTTGCAAAGCCTTACCCAGCAATCAGGTAACTGACAAAAAGGGTGCAGAGGAAACAATCGTGCTAGCAATACAGTTTAAAAACAGTTCCTAGCACTACAGTTTTTACCCCCTTTCAAAAATTATATACAATGCCAAAAAATCTAGAACACCATAAAGTCAGTACAATCTGTGTTCAACATGAGAAACTTACTTTTCTATTTTCTACTCTGAAAGCCACCATCTCATATGGTCATTTCATCACCCCAACTATAGAACTGCAGTGATGTCATTGAATGGGACACATCTAGTGCTGTTATTTTTTTACAAAAGTAACACAAGGTGTCTGCAATATCATTTATTTCCTCACCGTTAATCTGGACCTCAGACTTTAGATCTGTATTAAAAAAATAAAAGTGTAACAGAAAATCCAGAGATGCAAAGCCAGACTGTGGTAACCACATAACATGGATAAAGTTCAAGAGCAAAGACAAGCTGGATGGCATGACGAAGGCAGTATCATAATTTACCGATCTCTCTCTCGGGGTGGCCCACTATTCTTAATCACTAGAAGATGAAGGTTACGGCATTTCTGCAGCATGTGTTTCAAGGCAGCCCAGTGGAAGAGGAAGTTTTCTGTTTCAGCAGGTTGAGGTTAATGATGCATGTGTGTCTGGCACTGGAACCATCACTAAGGGAGTGTAAAATTCAGAGGATCTTCCTGCTCTTACCACCAATCTAAGAAAACACAGAACAGAAAATGGAGTATGGTGGTTAACAAATAATGAAACTGAAAACACAAAACCTACTAAAAAAAAAAGTATATTTTTTTAAAGATTTTCAATATGTGCTATTATTCCTGTATGTAATAAGTTAAATATTTATATAGTTCAAACATATTGTGCAGTGCTGTCTACACTTGTTTTGGATGATAGGGACTTTCCCTGACTGTCTTGAAGGATACAGCTTTTGTATGCCATTTCCAATGTTCACTGAAAAAGAGTAAGATAAAATATTAATTGTATCATTCCCCCCTCATAATAAGAGGATATCGGTTGAGGCTGCAGCATGTCACATCGTGAGTCATGGTTGTGTTATTTCCAGAGCCACATCAGTGCCAGTGTGTTAAAGCCTTGGTACGTTATTACCAGTAAGGTAAAATGATTGGTTTAGATCATCAATAGCCAATACACTCTGGTTAAAGTGGAGTTCCACCCAAAAATTTAACTTCCGCTATTTGGGGGGGGGGGGGGGGATGGGTACCCATTTTTGACAGGTATCCCTTCCACTCTTCCGGGACAAGGGGCTACGGCACAGTGTCCTGGAAGTTGCCCCCTCCTCCTTCCCCCCCTGCCGCCGAGCCAATAGGAATGCGCAGTAGGGACCCGGCCGTGAAGCCGCAAGGCTTCACTGCCAAGTTCCCTTTCCCCGAATGGCGGCGGCAGCACCCGAGAGCCAATACCAAAATCGGCTTTGGGTGCTGTCATCGCTGGACTCCAGGACAGTAAGTGTACTAATATTAAAAGTCAGCAGCTACAGTATGTGTAGCTGCTGACTTAATTTTTTTAGGGGAAGGCGGAACTCCTCTTTAAGCATCAGTGAAAATGTAGTATGCAACAGCTAGAAGGGCCATAGTTAAGCTTTAAACGACTAAGCTTAATATAGGATTTGCCCTGAACCATTAATAAAGACTTCAAGACAAAGCCCGCTATAAGCTTTAATAATAAAGCCAAAGACTGTTACCTACATCAGTGGTTCTCAAATCCGGTCCTCGGGACCCACCAACAGGCCAGGTTTGCAAGATAACTAAATTACATCACAGGTGATCTCATTTGCTTCTCAGTGATTGCAGTATTCTAGTCTGCATCCCCCAAGGTAATACTTAAAATCTGGCCTGTTAGTGGGTCCCGAGGACCGGATTTGAGAACCACTGACCTACATTACATGACCTGACTACAAACACAGCCTGCTACTACCTTTATGTTCTGACTGGGGATGCAGTTGGCTACCTTAAAGGTTCAATATAGGCACTATAAACAGTTCATCTTAATGAAGGGCTTATTTCACCTAGAGTCTCCTGGAGCGGTCTATCCAATCAGTATGAAACCATTTTGAGCAGTTTAACACAAAGAAAAAAGGTTAACCACAGACCTTTCGCAAATATGGGTGTGTCTAAGGGAGAGATTACATATCATACTAGCCATATTGATTGATACTAGCAATGGGCAGAGAGGAAAAAAAAAAAAGAGAAGAGAAGAGAGAAAAAAAAGAGGAGAGAAAAAGAGAAGAGAGAAGAGAAGAGAAAAAAGAAAAAAAAGAGAAGAGAAAAAAAAAAAGAGAAAAAAAAAAAAAAAAAGAGAAAAAAAAAAGAGAAGAGAGAAAAGAGAAAAGAAAAGAGGAGAAAAGAGAGAGGGGAGAGAGAGGTTAACTGAAATTATAATGCAATCACTGCTGCTCACACCAAGTTCTTCTCATTATATGTGAATAACTGAATGGAAGGACAGTACCAGCGGACTCTAGACCACTTTGCAAATAAGAAGCAGTTACAGTATCTACAGTGTCCTTTTTAGAACCACACTAGGAAGAAAGCCTGCTAACTACCTTAATAACATGTCTGAAGCATCAGAATTTTCAGCAAAGTGTACAATCTGGCCGATGACACCCAAATAATGTATAAATAAAAAACATGGTTAGAGAGAATGGCGTAATAGTAGCCACAGGAGTCAGTAACAAGTACAAAAGTATTCCAACATTAAAATGAAAAACAGAATAAAAAGGAAAGAAACTGCTTGAAAATGGAGACTAGAAGATGTGAACATTAGCAACTTTAAATTCAATACTTTAACTTCTCCGTGAGTATCAAACATGGAACCCTTCATCTCCCTCGTATTGCACTGGATGCCGTGCTCATCAAGAGTTCACAAACAAGAAAAAAAAATTATCAAAAAAAATGTTAGTGTGAACAACTGTAGCCACAGGAGTCCGTAAGTACAAAAGTATTCCAACATTAAAGCGGAGTTCCACCCAAATATTTTTATTTTTTTTTACATAGAAATACCCCTAGGACAGTCAGGGCTAGTGTATTTAAGCAACGATAGCCTCTGAACTGTCCCCTGTTTAGTGTACCTGTAAGAAGAATTACTTACCTTGTAAATTTCTTGTCCAGCACTGCCATCTGCGGTGTGGGCAGCTGAAGCCGTAGTGTCCCTCTTCGTGCCCCTCTTCCTGGATGCCGGAGTCCCAGAATGCCATGCCTCGTCACTTCCGGTGCAGGCACGTCATCCCACAGCTGGTTCTGCGCATGCCGAGAAGCTGTTCTCATTCCTTCAGCAGGGAATGACGCACCTGCGCCGTAAGTGACGAGGGACACCGGTGCAGGCGCATTGATGACACTCATCTCCCAGGAGTCAATGCAAAGGAGGAAGTGACGTCGGCGGCCGCAGAAGGAGGAAGTGGCAGGAAGGCAAGTTAATTTTCATAAAAAATAAGGTAAGTGAAACAAAAAAAAAATTATCCAAGTCGTTTTCATAATGTTTTAATGTAATTTGTGGTGTAAACTTCAAAATTTGGGTGGAAAACCGCTTTAAGAATACAGCATAAAAGGAACGGAGGGGATTTAAAATGAAGACTAGTAGATCATGAAAAGTCTATGGGATGGGATTAGGTTAGTCGGTCTTCCATGACTCTCTACAATGTTCTGCACACAGGAACCTCTCAAGACAATATAAGTATAAATGGACTGGTCTAATAGTTAAAAAAATACTTTGAGGCCAAAATGTAACTACAGTATACTCACCTTATTGCATGTTCTTTTGCTCTATTGATTATGGGGCCACATACAGGGGTCATGCTGATTATGGGGCCACATACAGGGGTCATCCTGATGGGACTCATCCAGCACCTAGAAAAAAAATGAAAACCAATGTTACGTTATGGTGCAGCATGTTACAATGTAAGTGAATGTGTCTTTTCACATGTCATTTTTTTGGCAGTAAATAAAAACATGTTTCCGACGCAATGATTTAATCTGTGTGGATTTTGAGTATGAAGACAATTTTTAAAGACAAAGCTTTCATGCATTGAGTGATAGACCTGACCTTTATACTGGAGTAGGGCACAAGCCATTTCCAGTCTAGCATCCGTTATATATGCCGCAGATGTCTTCACTTCAGAGATGGTTCTTGTCCTTAGGAACTCCTTGGCAAACTGTAAAATAACAATTCACATTTGTAACCGCACTTCACATTTGTTATCACTGGCTATTACTAGGTTAGAAAACTTTTTACCATTAAGATTAAAAATCCACAGCTACTGGAATCACGCTGGTTGCTGTGATACACAATCCATGTGCTCCATTCTGCTGACTGTTCTTCTAGCTTGTACATCCTCAAGAAAATACTAGTAATAAAAAAAAAAAAAAAAATACATAAAAAAATATATCTTAAAAAGAAAAAAAAAGAAAGAAAAAGAATAACTTTTTATTTTTAATTGAAGCTTGTACAAAGTTAAAACGGTTTACAGACGCAAACTTACTTCCAGTTCCGTTGCACTTTTGAAACATAGCTGTTTTCATTTCCCATGGGATCCATCAATACCACGACCTTCTTGGACGTCGACAACCTAAACAATATATCAGGAAATCACACAAGTTTGTTGATGAAATTGATATTTTTAATATACCAGGTGAACCAAAAGTAGACAGAGTGAAATGAATGAACTTCACAGCAGAAGAAAGTTTCATTTAAATGTCATGCATTTACATATCAGTGTGGCATTTGGAAAGAATAGTGGAGCGTGGATATAAAAAGGGGACTCTGCAGCAGTTACATTGATTCAACAGTATACATACTTTTTGCCAACCCTGTATAGAGAACATGAGCATTGTGGTGTCATAGGGTTGTAGTAACATAGAATATAATAGTGCATGACAACTTAAGTACGGAAAGGCAAATTAAATTTGTTCAATAATAAATACCAATAAAATCCAGTGAGCTCCAACATTCACAGGGCATAACCAGAGCCCTTCAACTGGAAACTATCTGAAGAAAAAGGTGAAAAGGCAAAATTAGTACTTATATATATATATATATATATATATATATATATATATATATATATATATATATATATATATATATATATTATATATTATATATTTATTTAATATGTATAATTGGAATTGTAACAAGTCACTAACCCCTCCAAGCTTTTCTATTTCACCGTAAAATAACAGATGACAGGACAGCAAAAAACTGTCAAACAGGTTCCTGTTTCAATAGATTAAAAGTTATAATGCAAAATAATAAACGCAACAAACAGAACACAAGAACGAATGCAATTCACACTTGCCTGATGCTTTACAATTCGATGATGAATGAATGCATCAATCACCTGCATTAAAAAAAACTAAGATTTATTAAATAATTTTTCATTTTTTTTTTAAATAATTTATAAATTATTAAATATATATTTTTAGATTTTTGCTTTAGATTATTTATTAACAATGTATCTTACCTCATCAACCAGCCACTTATTGCCATGCAGGGAGCGGGAGGATGAAACATACAGCTTGTATGGCCCTACTGCTTCCACAGAGGCGTCATCTTCAGCTTCCCACAGCATTTTAACTAAAAAAAAAAAAAAAAAAATACAGCAAGAAAATTTAACTCCAGGTATGGAATGTACATTTGGGAGCCAAAGCTAATACAGGTTGAGTATGCCTTATCTTCAAATTAAGTTTTTTAAAAATACAACTTATGTCAAAATAAAGCATCATCCAAATAGAACATCCGATTTGCAAGAAAACGCTTTATATATGCGCCAATCTTCCAAAATGCAATTCACTTATGTTAAGAGGCATTTTTGACAAGGGGAAGTACTCAACCTGTATAGGTTCTTTGGTATAATCTCAAACTGGTATGATTAACAACAAGCACTGGATAAAACAATGCCAAAAACAGTGGCAACTAAAATAAAAAAAAAATGCCAGAAAGGGCAACAGAGTGAAAGGCCAAACCAACAGGGCATGGCCAAACTATTGACCAACAGGGTCAAACAAAAATATTAGAATCCAGTAACTGCTAACTGTCTTCTATGCTTTGCATGGCAATCGAAGATGCACATGGCTTTAAAAAAATATCAAGATTATTGTGAATCACTTTCATGTAACATTACTTTAAAATAACATACTACATAAAAGGAAGAATAGGATGAAGAAACAGAACAAGATACACTACATGTAATGCAAGGCAAGCTATATGCAAAAAAAAAAAAAAAAAAGAAAATATAAAAAAATAAACAACACACACACACTAATATATATATATATATATATATATATATATATATATATATATATATATATATATATATATATATATATATACATACATATATATATACACACACACACACACACACACACACACACACACACACACACACCAGTACAGACCAAAAGTTTGGACCCACCTTCTCATTCAAAGAGTTTTCTTTATTTTGTGGACTATGAAAATTGTAGATTTACACTGAAGGCATCAAAACTATGAATTAACACATGTGGAATTATATACATAACAAAAAAGTGTGAAACAACTGAAAATACGTCATATTCTAGGTTCTTCAAAGTAGCCACCTTTTTGCTTTGATTACTGCTTTGCACACTCTTGGCATTCTCTTGATGAGCTTCAAGAGGAAGTCACCTGAAATGGTGTTCCAACAGTCTTGAAGGAGTTCCCAAAGATGCTTAGCACTTGTTATCCCTTTTGCCTTCACTCTGCGGTCAAGCTCACCCCAAACCATCTTGAGTGGGTTCAGGTCCGGTGACTGTGGAGGCCAGGTCATCTGGCGCAGCACCCCATCACTCTCCTTCTTGGTCAAATAGCCCTTACACAGCCTGGAGGTGTGTTTGGGGTCATTGTCCTGTTGAAAAATAAATGATGGTCCAACTAAACGCAAACCGGATGGAATAACATGCCGCTGCAAGATGCTGTGTTAGCCATGCTGGTTCAGTATACCTTCAATTTTGAATAAATCCCCAACAGTGTCACCAGCAAAGCACCGCCACAACATCAGACCTCCATCTGTTCACCTTTTCTGCGTCACACCAAGACACGGTGGTTGGAACCAAAGATCTCAAATTTGGACTCCTCAGATCAAAGCACAGATTTCCACTGGTCTAATGTCCATTCCTTGTGTTCTTTAGCCCAAACAAGTCTCTTCTGCCACTCGTTTTCCTGTACTTAGCTGCTTTTTTCTTGCTATAATACAAATTCTAACCAGGCCGTCTTTATTCTTGATTGCACCCTGGGCAAAAATTTTATTGGGCCCTCTTGAATCCACTTAACTATTTGGGGGCTCAAGGGGCAGCTGCTTTGGGCCCCACAACAATGACTAGACCCAGGGCAGCTGCCCCTTTTGCCCTGTGTTAAAGACAGCCCTGATTCTAATGCCCCATACACATGTGCAGATTATCTGCAGACTTTTGTCTGCAGACTTACCAAAACCATATAATATGAGGTCAAACCTAAACACTTTCAATTTGTATGCAATCCGGCAGGCCCTTGCACTACATAGAAAAGGTAAGTCTGCAGACAAAAGTCTGCAGATAATCTGCACGTGTGTATGGGGCATAACAGTCTATTCAGTAGGACTATCAGCTGTGTATCCACCTGACTTCTGCACAACACAACTGATGGTCCCAACCCCATTTATAAGGCAAGAAATCACACTTATTAAACCTGACAGGGCACACCTGTGAAGTGAAAACCATTTCAGGTGACTACCACATGAAGTGTGACTCTACAATTTTCATAGTCATGAAAATAAAGAAAACTCTTTGAATGAGAAGGTGGGTCCAAACTTTTGGTCTGTACTAATATATATATATATATATATATATATATATATATATATATATATATACACACACACACACACACACACACATACACACATATACATACATACATACACACACATACACTATAGATTTATATTTGGGTATTAATTTTGGTGGTACCTCAATAGTGCTCTCCTATTTCAGTGCAGCAAAAGTGATGACAGAGGTCCTTTGCGGTATGGAGGACACGCAGCTGCCGATTTCCTGCCTGTGGGCTGTGCTTTCCTCACTTCTTCTGTACGGCTTGAGGTGGTCGACACTGATCTTATTCTTAAGTGTAACCCCGTCAGAATTTGCCAGTTTCACCACCTTGCCACACACCTCATTGATAATGTAAGGACCAGAGAAGTCAGGCTCTATCCTTCCTCATATTGTAAAGAAGGACCTCATTGCCAACACTGTACACTACATCTTTGTGTTTCTTCAGCACTTTCTTTGCATACATCGTCTTCTGTTTATTCTGGGATTTTTCAATGTTTTCCGCCGTTGTTTCCTTTATCTTCTCCATCGATGTTTTCTTCTCGTTGACAAAGGAAACATAATTCTTCTCCTCGGGAAGAATGATGTTCGAAAGCTGTGAATAAAAATAAAATAAAAAATATTATATATTATATGTATACACAGACCCAAAAATATAAAACAACTAGTAAGATAATAAAGTCTGATTGAAATGTTGTAAAGATAAATAAAAGTGCCTTTTGTGTTGTACAGTCCTACAGCTATTAACAGAAAACAGAACTGATCATTTTCAAGATTACAATGTTTATAGATAATATATATTTTGATTAGTTACATGTGCACACCATCATTAAATAGGCTTATGGCAGAAAAATGTATTAGATAATAGTTGAATAACTGTCCAATGTTATAACAATGTTATGTGCCAATTATGTTGAATAAAGCTAGCAGAACGAGGCGAGATCTGTATATAAGAATTATTACATACACTATATGGAAATATTAAACTGTATGCGAGACAGAAAAAACAGCAACAACTCACCGGCAGTTCAACAGGAACCTCGGCGGGGAAAACTGCCTCCCTCCCGTACATCAAAAGAAACAGTGAAAATATGGTCGTGCTTTGGACTTTCGATCTTATGGAAAATAATGTTGCATCCAAATACATGTCCCAATTATTTTGTTTTTCATTCACCAATTTAGGGAGAGCTCTACAATGAATAAAATGAAAAACAAGTGTGATGGGGATTAGCTCGGTGGCGGGTGTGGATGACCCCTTTGGGTGGTTCGTTACACAGGGAGATAGCCGACAAGTGGTTGCAAACAACAGTTTGGTTTATTCATGCAATTTTCTTCACACAAGTGCAAGCGTCAAAAACATCCAAAATAAAACACAAAATAAATCCTTGCCACTGTGGGCGGCTACCTTCTCACACACAGGAACCTACCTAAGGAAGTCTGTCCCCAACCTACTGTTCGGCAGACTTTGCTGATCCTACAGCAGACACTCAGTAGTCCATGTTTTTTCTCTTCACACAACAAATGTCCATTGAACATGTCCCTTTTCTCTTCACATTGAACATGTCCCTTTTCTCTTCACATTGAACATGTCCCTTTTCTCTTCACATAGAAATAGTTCATTTATTTCTTTTCACATAGAAACAATCCCAGACCTCACCTTGAATAGTCTTCATTCATTTTCCCTTCACACAGGAAATGTCCATTGGTTTCTTTTCACATAGAAACAATCCAAGACCTCACCTTGAGTAGTCTTCACATTTTTTACCCTCCTCAGCAAACATCGCTTCAGGAGGGGTTCCCTTCTCCCATGCTCACACAGCGTCAGGAGGCACACATCTGACTGTCCTCCTCTACTCACACAGCGTCAGGAGGCAGCAATCCTTAGACTTCCTCTGGACAAATTATAGAGGCCTTAATTTCCTCATTCTGAACAGCTGAAGTCCATTCACCGTCCTTAGACAGTTCTGGCTACCTTTGCAGCCGACACCCTATAGTAATTGGTGAATTTTCTAAACCAGGTGGAAATGTATCTCCTGTCTGTGACTACATCCACAGATTTACCTGACTTCCTGTCACACAAGATAAAACACATTTACTGCGCTCTTGTAAGTACTGCAGAATTTATAGTTCTCAGCATACAACAAGAGAAACAAGTGCACTGCAAAAACTACACGAGATGCTGATTTGTGCAGTGCTGCATTTTCCAATGCATGTGCAATAGCCTTCCAATGCTTTCATATGAGAAAGCATTGAATTTTCAGAGATGTTAAGATTTCATTATCTCAGCCAAGGAGACGGTGCAACATGGATGTGTAAATCCGCGAGGAGACACAAGTAGCTGGAAAAAGGGGAGTAAAAAGCATAATATTAAAGTAAGCAGAAGGGGCCTGGGACCTAAAATATTTCTTTAACACTATAGTGTCAGGAAGAGGTTTGTATTCCTGACAAGATAGTGTTTTTTTAACCGCTTGCCGGCCGCCGCAAGTACATATACTGCGGCGGTCAGCCCCGGCCAGGCAAAGTAACGTATGAGTACGTCACTAGCCTATCACGCTTCTTTCAATTCCAAGAAGACTACACATGTGGTCGTGGGTAAAAAAGTTAAGAATATATCATTTTAATAAACCAACATATTACAAAATAACTATTACAAACAATAGTAAATGTAAAGTACACATACTTGATTGACAAATTCTCTACCTTGGTCTGAAAGAATTTGCTTGGGACAACCAGGTCGATAGACCATGGAGCAAATATGGCGTCCCACCTCAGCAGCACATATTGTTCTCAGTGGAAAAGCCTCCACCCACTTCGAAAAATAATCCGTAGCCGTGAAAATGTACTGAAAGCCATCCACTGTCTTCGGGAAAGGACCCGTAAGGTCAATTCCGACAAGCTCCCAGACAGCAGACACCTATTTTGATGAAACAAATATATTTTACATTTTTCATAAACCAATCTTTTCATATTTTTGGTATGCAATACTATAGTAGATATTTACCTTAATACACTGTAATGGCTGTGGAGCAGACATTGGCTTTCCATACTTCTAGCATTCATCACATTCCTGATCTATTGGAAATGAGTTGTTAACCTGTGTACAATAAAAGTAAAAAAAAAAATCAGCGCTAAACTCTAAAATGAGGGGGACCACTCTCTCTACCTCCAATGTCCAATGTTAAATAGTATCGCAAAGCTGTATTACAAAAAAACGTTTTTTTTTCCCCCTTTGAGAAAGCTACGGGTGTTCGTAGCGCAACGCGTCAGGGTTAAGCCGTATTGACGTCACTTCCGGTCTTCGGCCGAGACCGGAAGCTTCGGATCTCACCGCATCGGCGGTTGTATTGGAGACTGTCTGCACGTTATGATCTTCTTTGATGTGAGTAGCCTGTAACTTTGATTTAATAAAATATACCCTACGTTCTACACCATGAGAGCCTCTCTTTGCTTAAGCACTAAATACAGGGATTAAGGCATTAAGAGATACCTACGTTGACCCACTCTAACTACTTAACCCATTACTGCTGGAGGATATTAAGCATTTGGCGGAAGATTGAGAGGGTCGCCTGGATAATTTATACCCAACGCTCTGTCTGAGTGTTGTGGAGGTGAGCGGCCACTGCACTCGGTGTTGGATTGTGAGCTAACCGGGACACACTCACTCTGCTGTGTTTGCAAATAGAACCTCACCGTTAGATTGCACTGGAAAAGACCACTTAATCCCATGGCACCCTGCACTTTAATCAGTTAATTGGACTGTTATCATTTTTAGATTTTTCTTGTGGACAATTCAAGCACGTCCTAGTTTGGCACTGCTGCACTTTTTTTGAGTCCGTGTTTTATGTTGTTATGCGCATTTTTGTATTTAGTTAATAAGTGCGATTCATCATCTGTATGATTATATATGATTTACACATTATTCTGTTTTGCACGGCCAGTCACTTGTGATTGCACCAGAGCACTTATTTTTATATATTCAACAGTTTCGTTTTGATTTGATGATCATTTGAGTACATTTTATTTATACATCTTTCATTCACTACCATTTTGATTTGCTTCATCTTCTCATACCTTTGTTTATCATTCACTTATACACTCATAGACATTTATCATCAGATCCTTGTAATCTACAGCTTTGCGATACTATTTAACATTGGACATTGGAGGTAGAGAGAGTGGTCCCCCTCATTTTAGAGTTTAGCGCTGATATTTTTTACACTTTTATTTTCACTGTGATACGTGGGGACACTATCAGAATCAGCTGCTTGCTTGGAGGAGTTCCACGTTTATTATTAGTTTCTCATTTTTGAACATCCATCTGATCGCTTACCTCAATATAGCGCATAAGTTTACCATTTTAGATTAACCTGTATACAGCTTTCATAAATACTGCCAAACACAAAGATAATTAGTGTGTACCCATTTTTCAATATTCGTGGACATTCCATGCCAGAAGAATCTCGAGGAGATGGCCGATCGTGTTCTATTGATGCCTGTAGGTCCTCCAATGGGCGATGCATGATGCTTTAAAGTAAATTTAGCAGCGCTCTGCCTGAAGGTCTGCCTCTGTGTCTTAGACTCGAATGGGTATTCTCCAAAACAGAGGAATTTGAAGATCTCAATGTACTTGGTCTCCATACCTATCATTTTACTAGTGTATGAAAGCAATAAAAACGACCGTAACTGCCATACATAACAACTAGTTAGTTAACCACTTTAAGACCGCCCGCCAGTGGCAGCTGGTGAAGTTTTAAGATGGTGGGGCGCAAGACCCCGCCCTTCCATTTGACCCCTCCCATTTCTAAGAAGCCCCATCCCTTATAGACCCCACCCATTTTGTCCCCTGTATTTTGCTTGCGTGAACAAATTCTCCCAATATATCACATATTAAGGGGTCCATCAGTACTAGTATATCCCATAATAGGGAGCAGGGGCCCTATTATGGGATATACTGTGAGAGACACCCTATTATGGGATACACTGACTGAGAGTGGCACAAACCCCTCAAGCACAAACCCCACAGTACAGGCCCCCCCTAGCACAAGCCCCACAGTACAGGCCCCCCCTAGCACAAGCCCCACAGTACAGGCCCCCCCTAGCACAAGCCCCACAGTACAGGCCCCCCCTAGCACAAACCCCACAGTACAGGCCCCCTTTCAATGTAGTGACCAGAGTACATGTCCCCTTCAATGTAGTGACCAGAGTACATGCCCCCTTCAATGTAGTGACCAGAGTACATGCCCCCTTCAATGTAGTGACCAGCGTACATGCCCCCTTCAATGTAGTGACCAGCGTACATGCCCCCTTCAATGTAGTGACCAGCGTACATGCCCCCCTTCAATGTAGTGACCAGCGTACATGCCCCCCTTCAATGTAGTGACCAGTGTACATGCCCCCCTTCAATGTAGTGACCAGTATACATGCCCCCCTTCAATGTAGTGACCAGTATACATGCCCCCCTTCAATGTAGTGACCAGTATACATGCCCCCCTTCAATGTAGTGACCAGTATACATGCCCCCCTTCAATGTAGTGACCAGTATACATGCCCCCCTTCAATGTAGTGACCAGTATACATGCCCCCCTTCAATGTAGTGACCAGTATACATGCCCCCCTTCAATGTAGTGACCAGTATACATGCCCCCCTTCAATGTAGTGACCAGCATACATGCCCCCTTCAATGCAGTGATAAGTATACATGCCCCCTTCAATGTAGTAACCAGCATACATGCCCCCTTCAATGCAGTAACGAGCATACATGCCCCCTTCAATGTAGTGACCAGTATACATGCCCCTTTATATGCAGAGACCAGCGTGCGTGCGTGAGTGCCCCCCCCCCCCGAGACTTCACTTACCTCTGGTGCCACTGCCGTGAACGTCTTCTTCCTCCGAGTCCTCCTCCTGCATGCGTGCCGCCCGTCACCGTCCCGACTCCCTGGCGTGCAGTCGACTTCTTCTTCCTCCATACGCGCCGCGACCCGGTCGGACCGGTGTCCTCCGACAGGACACCGGACGTCTTCTTCCTCCATGCGCGCCGCCCGTTGCCTCCCAATCAATAACAAGAATTTAGGTTTGATCCTGGGAATCAAAATCAATAGTATAAGGTTGATCACAGGGAAAGTATGATTATTCCTGGCCCTGGGAATATAAGTGATAATGGGAACCCCAATAAATAGTATAAAATTGATGAGCAGGAAGGTATGTGCATTGCTGGCCCTGGGAATCCTGAATAATAACATGCCAGTATAAATTTGATCATTGGGAAGGTATGTTTATTCCTGGCCCTCGGAATCCCAATTAAAAGTATAAAATTCATCACTGGGAAGAGGTGTATTCCTGGCCCTGGTATTGCCAATCAATAACACAAGCAGGAATCTAGGTTTGATCCTGGGTAGCCCAGTCAATAGTATAAAATTGATGAGCAGGAAGGTAGGTGCACTCCTTCCACCAATCATGTACCAGGCTGGCCCATTGATGGTGTGATTCTGGTTGATGCAGCATGTGGGCCAGGTGAGCAGTGAGCAGGCAGGCAGGGTGGGTATAGGACGACGTATTGTACGATGCAGAATGTGGGCCAGGTGAGAAGTGGGCAGGCAGGGTGGGTGGTATAGGACGGCGCACGGTGTATGGAGAGGGAACTTACAAAGCCATATCCCCGGGATTTGCCGGTCGGTGATGACCACCGCCTCCTCGATGTCCCCAAACACCTCGAAGTACTTCCTGATGCTGGAGTCGGTGGTATGATAGGGCAGCCCCCCTACGAAGATCTTGGTGTAGGTGGTGTCCATCTTCGGGGCTCTGGCCGGCTCCCTCTCTCCGTCGCTCTCCCTCTCTCAGCACACACCTTCTCTTCCGCTGCCCTCTTCTCTGACGTCGGGACAGTGCAAGACTAACGCACGCACCGCCCCCCACGCGACGTCACCCGGGATGTCCTTTATGATTGGTCCAGGCTGGAGACTGGACCAATCACAGCCAGGACATCCAGAAAGTAGGGAGTGTTGGGGTGCATTGCTCTGCGCCCCGATGACCCCCAGAAGGCCGCCAATCGGCGGCCTTGCTGCAAGCACGTGGGGTGCAAAACCCCATCCCCCCCCATAGCCACCAGTTAGTCCGGCGCCCCTAGTGGGCTGAAAATTGTATTTTTTTCTTCATTCAGCCACGGAGATTGGGGGGGGCAGGACCCCCACGCCCCCTATAGACCGGCCGCCACTGCCGCCCGCCACAGTTATACTGTGGAAGGCAGCCGCTCCTGGGCAAACTGACATAGCTATAGGTCGGACGCTCGCAGGAGGCTCCCACCCCTGCCCGTCAGTAGGGAAGCCGATGCACGGGGCAGACGGCTCCGATTGCTGCCTGACACCCGCGATCGCTCCCCGCTGAGAGAGAAGGACGGGCAGCTGTTGTAAACACAGCTGACTGTTCTTCTCCGTGGAATGATCATAAAGCCCCTGTGATTCTTCTATATAGGATCACATGTCTCTATGGTCATTTCACAAGCCATGCCCCCCCAAAGTTGGAATCACTCCCCTAGGCTCAAATTTAACCCCTTGATCACCCACACTGTTAACCCCTTCCCTGCCCTTCCATTACAGTAGTAGTGCATATTGTTAGCACTGATTACTGTAGTAATGTCACTGCTCCCCCCAAAAGTGTCACAAATGTCAGTCAGAGGTCTGATCTGTCTGCCGCAATGTTGCAGTCCCGCAAAAAAAAAAATATGCACAGATGATCAAATACCACCATAAGAAAGCTCTATTATACAGCGTCGCACAACCGTGCAATTGTCCATAAAAGTAACACAGTGCCGAATCGCAAAATATGGCCTGGTCATTAAGGGGGCAAATCCTTCCGGTCCAGAAGTGGTTAACATATGTAAACACTAACTGAAACTATCCCTTTCACACTGTAAATTGAAAAATGCCAAACCGTGCAGTGTAAAACTATGGATCAATCGATATGGTTTATTTTTTTTGAAAAACATTTTTTTTTTTATTAAAAAGGTAAATACACAAAATATATATGCCAGTCAGAAATTACATTTTCTAAAATATACGTGTGTGTGTAATGGATGCCCTGAGAGTATTTCATTTGTGAATGTAGTGGGTTTGTATAGTGTGTTTATGATGAATGCAATAGTGTGTGTGTGTAGCGTGTGTATATAATGCAGAGTGTGTGTGTCCTTGAGTGGGGGGGGGGGGCGCATTTTTTATTTTCTCACATTTACATTTTTGTTTTTCATTAGTTTAAAAAATTGTTTTTTTCACCCCCCCCTCTCTGCTTGTTACCGGACCAGGGAGGGGGGGATACAGTAGCGGAGCCAGAGGGCTAGCTGGGGTGGCAATTGCCACCCCAGACGAAGCCCTTGCCACCCCTGTTGCCACCCCGCGGAAAACATTACACTCATAGGCGTGCGCACGTGGTGTACCTAGGCACACCCTAATCACGCTCGTGCAGTGCTTCTGCCATGGCCGCATCTGCTGCTCTCTGCCCCTGGCCGCTCAGCTCCCGAACCCGATCAGGTCGGCGCCGCTCACTGTAGACTGGTGGGGGAGGCGTGCGGAGACTGAGAGGGACTAGCCTGTGCAGTGGCCGCTCAGCGTAGCGCAGGAGAGAAAAAGGCAGTGAGCAATCGAAGAAGCCGGCGCGGCGAGGAGCGGAGGAGTCGAACGACAGGAGTCCAATCACCACCAATCATCACCAATCGCCATCAATTATTCAGGCTCAGCAAAGAAGGCGGCGGGGAAGACGCCAGAGAGCTGGTGTCTGTCTGTGGTGCTGCAGAAAAACCTTGCCTGGCTAGTCGGGACAGGTGAAAAAAAAGGTAGGTAAGAGACTACTACTGTAGTCTGACTGTACTAGTGACTGACTGAGTAGTGAGAAGTCTGTAAAAGGAAAGGGGATCTATCTTATGGGGAACCTGCCCTTGCCCCAATTCCTTGCCTGCTGACTGTAAGGGGGGGGGGATCTATATGGGGGACCAGGTCCCTCATATAGATCCCCCTTACAGCAGGCCAGGGTGAGGTGAGGACCCCCATATAGATCCCCCCTCAGAGCAGGCCAGGGTGAAGCCCCATATAGATCCCCCCTTACAGCAGGCCAGGGTGAGGTCCCACATATAGATCCCCCCTCACAGCAGGCCAGGGTGAGGTGAGGTCCCATATAGATCCCCCCTCACAGCAGGCCAGGCTGAGATGAGGTCCCATATAGATCCCCCCTTACAGCAGGCCAGGGTGAGATGAGGTCCCCCATATAGATCCCCCGTTACAGCAGGCCAGGGTGAGGTAAGGTCCCATATAGATACTCCCTTACAGCAGGCCAGGGGGGGGGTGAGGTTCTCCCATTAAGATCCCCCCTTACAGCAGGCCAGGGTGAGGTGAGGTTCCGTCCCCCATATAGATCTTCCCCCCTTACAGCAGGCCAAGGGGGATCTATATAGGGGACGGGACCTCACCTTACCCTGGCCTACTGTACGGGGGGAGGTCTTTATGGGGGACAGGACCTCACCCTGGTCTACTGTAAGGGGGGGGGTCTATATGGGGGACCTATACATATATAGTTGTGTACATTTTGGAAAATAAACAACTTTAATTTAATCTATATACATTGTGGAAAATAACTTATTTTTAGTGTAATTGAACACTTTGTATATTGACCCCCCAAAATAATACCTTGCCACCCCTGTTTTAAAAGTCTAGCTCCGTCACTGGGGGGATAGAGCATTCCCTGGTGGTCTGAGGTCATGGACTGTGCAGTGTGGGGGCCCAGCAACTATCTTCAGCCAGTGGCGGCTGGTGCGTTGGGGGCGCAGGGGCGCCGCCCCCCTATCCATGCGTCTGGCCCCCTAATCTACTCTACATGCGGGGCGCCGGACGCAATGGGGGTTTTTTTTTTTTCTGAATCACCTGATTAGAGCCAAAGGCTCTAAAAGGCTTCAGAAAAGGGTGGACCCGGGACATAAAGCACTGCGCCCTAGCCCACCCATTTGTGTGACAATAGCGAATTTTCATGCAGGACGCCAAAAACACACATCCACATTTGATAGACAGTCCAGTGCAGATATCAGAACTCCCACTATGTAGTGAAGCACAGTAGCAATGTGATGGTTGGCATAAATACGTGACTTGAACTCAACTTGAAACACGAGTTAAGAACCACAATAAGTGTATCACATTTCAAAAAAGTCAAATTCAATGCTCTTCAGAGTGCTATATATCTGATAAGGCATTTCTGCCTATGCCTTCCTCTACAAGGTAGTAGTCCATATTGGCGTCCTTCAAGTGCTGGCGGATCCCCCCGAACCCAGCCTTCCCCTGTATTTAGATTGCCGGTGGGTAGGCTGGATCCAAAAAGCCCGGGAACGGCAGCGCACACATTAACTCTTTCCCTACCAGCCTGGGGCAGCCACTAACTCAAAGCGTACTCCTGTAGGCAACCTGCCTACACTCTGACCTCTGCAGGGCGCAGGTTTCATGGCCCGTCGGCTGCTCTGTCGCTTCTCGCTGGCTTTGGCAGTCCGCCTGCGTGCTTCTCGCGCTGTCCCCCAGCCTGGGGAACGCAGCGGAATGTGTTGGCGCGAAGAGATTAAAGAGCAGGAGTGATAGAGCCAAAGCGGCTCAGCAGAGAGCGCTAGCGAATGGCTGGGTGGAGCAGCCTGGGTGGGATGTAGGATAGGGCTAGCTAGGTGGGGGTGGCCTCTCGGCTTTGTTGCCATAGGGGACTGGATGCGTGGCAAGAGTTCCTGAGGGAAAGAGAAAAGAAAGAACGCTGCATTTTCAAAGGAGGGGGCGTAAAAGGGAAGCAGGCGAAGAAAAGTGGGAGCTGGACTGGTGATTTTGGAGGAGCTAGGTGTGCAGGAGGGCCTGCAGAACGCTGTGGAAAAAAAGAATGTAAAAAAGGCAGAGAGGAGAGTGACCCCTGCTGGAGGAAAAAAGCAAAAGCCTACAGCACCTGGTATTCCCAGGTGGTCTCCCATCCAAGTACTAACCAGGCCAGGCCCTGCTTAGCTTCCGAGATCAGACGAGATCGGGCGCATTCAGGGTGGTGTGGCCGTAGGCAGTACTCAGGCTCTCCCTCAACCTTCTTATACTTGTCACCGGCACCCTGGCCCCGCCTTTCCATCACTTTACTACACTCAGCTGTGCTTTTTCACAAGCAACGCCATACACTCGTCTCTCCCTCGCTCTCCTCAACCCCTGCCTCATGCCGCTTTGCTCCCTCTTTAACCTCTTCCTGCCTGGACCTTCTCAAACACATTCTCAGCCTGGCCTCCAAGGCTCCTCTCTGGCTTACCCTGGCCTGACTTTAAGCCTAAAGCTGACAGGGCTCAACACCACAGGAGCAGCAGGGCGCAAACTTTCTAGACAGCAGCAGCAGAGCCCACCAGGAGGGCTGGGCCTTCTCTCGCCTGACTTCTCCAGGCACCAGCTAGTGCTCCCGACTCTCTGCCCCGACGCAATAAAAAAGGAAACCTGGTTGCACCAGGGCCTACAAACACCAGTCCCCTGCCTGCTCAGCCTCAGTCTTTTGGGTGGCGTAGTGGCCGCCCCCCCCCCACCATTCCCTGCGTGCACCACAAGGCCCCACCTCTGGCCGCAGGTCTCGCGCTCTTGTTGGGTGGGGTGCAACTCATCCTGCGCGCAGGGGTGCCTTTCGCCGTCCACCCACTCACCATTGCCCGGGACCAGGCGGAGACTGCGGTCATGTGAAAGTCCTACGTTAGGTGGGTTCCCATGACTTAGAGATGAGCCATAACACTGTGTGCAGCACCGAAGGGACAGGGTCCCTCTGAAAACTACTGTCCCGTCCCACTACACACCTTGGCTCTATGAATGTTGCAATTAGGAGGGCAGCTGCCAAGCTCCACCCGTCCAGCGTACCTCTGCTACCTCACTTCCAGTAACAGAATGGGGTCCCGCCGTGCATGTTGCGCCCACCTCATGTGCGCACTTGTTAGCTCCTTCACTCTGGTACCATGTGACCAGGCCATGGATCTTCGTAACGTGGGTTGGGTTCCGCTTGCTACTGGAAGACGACCGCTGGGGAGGGAGCCAGAACATTCACCCCCCCTGGCTACCGGAGGACCCCTCACCTATACCAGGTAGTACGCCTTACGACTGGCTGCAGTGTACCTTGCTCTCTTCCTGGGTTACCCATAGCAACTGCTTTACTCCTCCTGCTTGACTTGCCCAGTAGACCTTTTTCTTGTGTAGCTTTGCTTCGTAGCCCACATGTGCCTTACTTACTCACCCTAGTTCTTTTGAATAGGCCAGGAGGACAAACATGCGCCCCTTTAAATGACTTCAGACCAGGCTTAGAACACTTGACGCAACATTCCTGAGAAGTCTTGGGCATTGCAGTTCAACGTGAACAATGGTCACATCCTGACCCTAACTACCACTGCTTGGCTGCCCAGGCCTACCTCTACAAGGTAGTAGTCCATATTGGCGTCCTGCAAGTGCTGGCTGATCCCCCCGAACCCAACCTTCCCCTGTATTTAGATTGCCGGTGGGTAGGCTGGGTCCAAAAAGCCCGGGAACGGCAGCGCACACATTAACTCTTTCCCTACCAGCCTGGGGCAGCCACTAACTCAAAGCGTACTCCTGTAGGAAACCTGCCCAGGGCCGGATTAAGAGCAATATGGGCCTGGTGCTGAGGATTTTGGTGGGCCTTAAGGGTTGTGTGTCGGCGTGCGATCTGAGGTGAAAGGGTTTAGCTGCACAGGCCAAATGCTATGGAAGTCCCAGGCTTCCATAAGAGCCCTGCATAAGTGTACGAGGTGCTCCCTGAGGTGAGGTTGAAGGGCGCAGCTGTGCAGAGCTAACACAACATTACAGAAGCTGAATACCTGGCTTCCATTAGGACTGTCCACTATTAATCCCACCACCCGGCCAAGGTGATCCAAGTGGAATGCAGGACCGGTCAGGCCAGGGGAGATCTCTCCCTGTCGGCCCATTGCTTTCCATGCATGGCCTTTTCTTTTTGGGCGGCTGGGCCCAGGGCCACATCATAGGGTGGGTGTGGCCAAATTGTACATGGGGAGGGTCCTAAATAAACATTGTTAAATAAAACCAGGAATGCATAGCACACAAGCACAGGGTAAAGGACAGGAGAGAGCAATACACAGAATGCTGAGTTCAGGACAGCGTAATACACAGGGAGCTGGGTTCAGGACAGCGTAATACACAGAGCGCTGGGTTCAGGGCAGCGTAATACACAGGTTCAGTAGGAGGCTACTTGCAGGGTGCAGGGTTCAGTTGGAGGCTACTTGCAGGGTGCAGGGTTCAGTTAGAGGCTACGTGCAGGGTTCAGTTGGAGGCTACGTGCAGGGTTCAGTTGGAGGCTACGTGCAGGGTTCAGTTGGAGGCTACGTGCAGGGTTCAGTTGGAGGCTACGTGCAGGGTGCAGGGTTCAGGAGGAGGCTACGTGCAGAGGACAGGGCTATTACTCATTTTTTTTCTTCTGTATGTAATGACTGTATACATGTAATTTTTTTTGTGTGTATTATATTTTGTCAGTATATGTGTGAATATTTTCTGTGTGCAGGTGGGTCTGTGTAATGTCACTCCCACGCAGCCTGTATAAAACATATACACCTCACATCACTCACATACCAGAGAGACACTACAGGAGATGGTCAGAGACTGCAGACAAGGTACAAGAGATGGTCAGAGACTGCAGACATGGTACAAGAGATGGTCAGAGACTGCAGACATGGTACAAGAGATGGTCAGAGACTGCAGACATGGTACAAGAGATGGTCAGAGACTGCAGACATGGTACAAGAGATGGTCAGAGACTGCAGACATGGTACAAGAGATGGTCAGAGACTGCAGACATGGTACAAGAGATGGTCAGAGACTGCAGACATGGTACAAGAGATGGTCAGAGACTGCAGACATGGTACAAGAGATGGTCAGAGACTGCAGACATGGTACAAGAGATGGTCAGAGACTGCAGACATGGTACAAGAGATGGTCAGAGACTGCAGACATGGTACAGGAGATGGTCAGAGATCGCAGACATGGTACAGGAGATGGTCAGAGACCGCAGACATGGTACAGGAGATGGTCAGAGACCGCAGACATGGTACAGGAGATGGTCAGATACTGCAGACATGGTACAGGAGATGGTCAGAGACCGCAGACATGGTACAGCAGATGGTCAGAGACCGCAGACATGGTACAGCAGATGGTCAGAGACCGCAGACATGGTACAGGAGATGGTCAGAGACTGCAGACATGGTACAAGAGATGGTCAGAGACTGCAGACATGGTACAGGAGATGGTCAGAGATCGCAGACATGGTACAGGAGATGGTCAGAGACCGCAGACATGGTACAGGAGATGGTCAGAGACCGCAGACATGGTACAGGAGATGGTCAGATACTGCAGACATGGTACAGGAGATGGTCAGAGACCGCAGACATGGTACAGCAGATGGTCAGAGACCGCAGACATGGTACAGCAGATGGTCAGAGACCGCAGACATGGTACAGGAGATGGTCAGAGACTGCAGACATGGTACAGGAGATGGTCAGAGACTGCAGACATGGTTGATTCAAGAGATGGTCAGGAACTGAGTTTACGGCTGAACCCAGAGTAAAAGTGTAAAGTATCACAGGGCTGCTCCACTCTATTTAAACCAGCTGTGCAAGATCAAGTCAGTAAAAGTGACAGAAAACAGCAGCACATCCAATTTCCAAAATAAAAATTGTCTTACAAACAGTTAAGTGGAGTTCCACCCATTTTTGGAACTTTAGATCTTTGTAATCCCCTTTAAAATGGCTTTTACCAATGGAAACTTTTTTTTTTTTTTTTTTTGCTAGTAAATACCTTAATTTTGGATTTATTCCTCCTCTCCTCACTTCCTGGTCCGATCGGCGATGACGTCATTCGGCGATCCGCAGTGTCTGCTGGGATGTATTCTATTCCAGAAATCTCAGTAGCTGTATCTGTACTGAGCCGTGCCTGCCCCGCCTCCGCCCCGCCTCCTCTCAATGAATTGCATTGTATGAATGTATTAAGGCTGTTCTCTGCCCAGCCTCCGCCCCGCCTCCTCTCAATACAACTCAATGAGAGGAGGCGGGGTGGAGGCGGGGCAGAGAACGGCCTTAATACATTCATACAATGCAACTGAATGAGAGGAGGCGGGGCGGAGGCGGGGCAGAGAACGGCCTTAATACATTCATACAATGCAACTGAATGAGAGGAGGCGGGGCGGAGGCGGGGCAGGCACGGCTCAGTACAGATACAGCTACTGAGATTTCTGGAATAGAATACATCCCAGCAGACACTGCGGATCGCCGAATGACGTCATCGCCGATCGGACCAGGAAGTGAGGAGAGGAGGAATAAAGCCGAAATTAAGGTATTTACTAGCAAAAAAAAAAAAAAAAAAAAAAGTTTCCATTGGTAAAAGCCGTTTTAAAGGGGATTACAAAGATCTATGTATTCCAACCTTTTAAAAATGGGTGGAACTCCGCTTTAACTGCTCAAGATTAGTGGAGTTCAGTAAACAGGTAATGGGTTTGTGAAGCTTCTAACCTGAACCAACAGTAAATGCTCCAAAAATCAAATAAAATACCCAGATATCTGGAACACACTGCAGCTCACCAGCATTCCATGTGACACTGCTCTAATTGCGGTCATACCTTCTTGCCTTGCATCTACCTCCCTGGTGCTCCACATCAAATATGGTGGGCTGGAGAGGGGCGGGGGAGGAGTGTGATACTGCCTGCTGACTGGCTGTGGATGGAAGGGAGGAGGAGCTCCACATCTAGCCCGCCCATCCCTGACATCAGAGCTCCAATCTGACAGCTCTGCTCTCTCACTGACACTGTGCTGGATGGTCACACTGAATGTAGTGCTAGACAGTCAGTACACCGCCCCTGAATCCGGGGGGACGTGCAGGGAGGATCTGAAGGAGCAGTGCGCTATCCAGGGCTGCTGTTAGAAATCGTGGGGCCCCGTACAGACTACCTGGCAGGGCCCCCTCAAGAAAATATTAACCACTTAAGCCCGGAAGATTTTACCCCCTTCCTGACCAGGGCCTATTTTGCGATTCGGCACTGCGTGACTTTAACGGACAATTGCGTGAACGTGCGACGCTGTACCCAAATGAAATTGATGTCCTTTTTTTCCCACAAACAGAGCTTTCTTTTGGTGGTATTTGATCACCTGTGCGATTTTTTGATCATGCGCTATAAACAAAAAAAGGACAATTTTGCAAAAATAATATTTTTCAAATTTTTTTATAGGAAATTTCCCCCCAAAAAATGTAAAAATCAAAATTTTTTAACATTTTAGGCCAATTTGTTTTCTGCTATATATGTTTGGTAAAAAAAAAAAAAAGAAAGTCGCAAAAAGCGTATTTTGATTGGTTTGCGCAAAAGTTATTGCGTTTACTAACTAAGGGAAAGATTGTCATTTTTATTGTTTTTTTTTTTTAACGCGTAATGGCGGCAATCTGCGATTTGTTTTGCGGGACTGCGACATTGCAGCGGACAGATCGGACCCTTGACTGACATTTTTGGGGTTACCAGTGACATTACTACAGTAATCAGTGCTATACAAATGCACTGTTACTGCAAAAATGACACTGGCAGGGAAGGGTTAACTTTATTTGAGAAGGAGGGGTTAAGTGTGTCCCTAGGGGCGTGCTTCTTACTGTGCAAGGATGTGGCTTTTCATGTAACAGCAGAGATCAACGGTCCAACATAGCAGGACCGTATAATCTCTGCTGTTACACAGGGGAGAATGACAGGCGGCTTTGTTTACACTAGCCGCCTGCCTTTCTCCCGGTGTAACCGACGATCGCGAGCGACCGGCAGACATCGGGTCTGCCTGTCACTCACGCGGGGGGTCCGTGAGCGAGCGGGAGCTCCTTAGAGCCTCACAGGCTAGCGACGTAGACCTACGTCACTTTGCCTGTGAGGGGCTGACCGCCGATGTAAATCGCCGTTAGGCAGTTGGCAAGCGGTTAAAGATATATTTAGCTAAAATTACAACAAAATCACTATCAGACACAAATATCACATAACTCCCATAATTCCTGCTAAATCTAAAAAAAAAGAAAAGAAAAAAGCACTACGTTAAATAAAAATGAAGATGAGATGAGGAAAATATCCAGGCTGGGCAGTTGGAGCTCAGTGATCAGAGAGACAGAGAGAGAAAAACAAAGTTACAATTTACAAATAAACTCCAGAGCAGAGATAAGTGCTGGGAGGGGGGCCACACAGGGAGGGGGATTAGTGAGGGACGACTGTCTCTTTCTCAACAGATAAGAGCCCATTCACATTAGTGCGACTTGTCAGCCTGACAAGTCGCGGTTGGTCACGGTCCATTGATTAGCACAGGAACGGTTCTAATAGGAGCGACACAAGTCGCTCCGACTTAGAAAAAGGGTCCTGTACTACTTTGGGGCGACCTCGGAGCGACTTGCATAGACATTCATTATGTGAAGTCTCTGAAAGTTGCACCGAAGTCGCTGTGCACAGCGGTGCACGCGACTTCACAGGTCGCCCCCCGAAGTCGTGTCGCCTCAATGTGAATGGGCTCTTAACCACTTGCCGACCGCCGCACGACTATCTACGGCGGCGGTCAGCCCCTCACAGGCAAAGTGACGTAGGGCTACGTCACTAGCTTGTGAGGGTCTAGGGAGCGAGTGCGCGCCGCCGGAGGCGCGCTCCCGCGTGGTCAAGGACCGCCCCGCGCGTGTGACCGGCGGACCCGATGTCCGCCGGCCACTCTGCGATCGGCGGGGGAGAGGGAGAAAGTCAGGCAGCTTGTGTAAACAAGCTGCCTGTCATTCTCCCCTCTGTATGAGAGATGATCATATGGATCTACTATGTAGATCCGTTGATCACTCTGCATACAGCTGAAGCCACAGCCAATCACAGTTAGAATCACGCCCCTAGGGACACACACAGCCTCTCCCTCTCAAATAAAGTTAACCCCTTCACTACCAGTGTATTTTTACAGTAACAGTGCATATGTATAGCACTGATTACTGTAGAAATGTCACTGGTAACCCCAAAAGTGTCAAAAATGTCAGTCAAGGGTCCGATCTGTCCGCCGCAATACCGCAAAAAAAAAAAACGCAGATCGCCGCCATTACGCGTTAAAAAAAAAAAAACAACAAAAATGACAAAAATCTTTCCCTTAGTTAGTAAACGCAATAACTTTTGCGCAAACCAATCAAAATACGCTTTTTGCGATTTTTTTTACCAAACATATGTAGCATAAAACAAATTGGCCGAAAATGTTGAAAAAAATTTTGATTTTTACATTTTTTTGGGGGGGAATTTCATATAAAAAAAGGGAAAAATATTGTTATTTTTGCAAAATTTACGCTCTTTTTTTGTTTATAGCGCGTGATAAAAAAAAAAAAAAAAAAAAAAAAAAAAAAAAAAAAAAAAAAAAAAAAAATCGCACAGGTGATCAAATACCGCCAAAAGAAAGCTCTGTTTGTGGGAAAAAAAGGACGTCAAATTCGTTTAGGTACAGCGTTGCACGACCGCGCAATTGTCCGTTAAAGTCACGCAGTGCTGAATCGCAAAATACCCCCTGGTCAGGAAGGGGGTAAAATCTTCTGGGGCTTAAGTGGTTAAAGTAAAGAGGTTGTAAACATACATACACATATATATATATATATATATATATATATATATATACACACATACACACACACACACATACATATATATATATTTTTTTTTTGTAACCTGAAAGAGAAACACATAATGAGCTAGTATGCATCGCATACTAGCTCATTATGAAATACTTACCTTATAACGAGCCCCCGCCACGCCGACAGCTTACCTGTATGACGGACGACATGTCCAGTCGCCCGTCTTCCGGGATCGCGGCATCCGGCCATCTGATTGGCCGGAGCCGCGGTGACGTCACTCCCGCGCACGGGAGCCGACGGTCACGGCACGGGACTCTGAAGGAACGGCACCAGCGGCATGTAAGGTAAATATCTCCTAAACGATACATGTTTAGGAGATATTTACAGTACCTATAGGTAAGCCTTATCATAGGATCATCTATAGGTAAAAGTGTCAGAGGAGGATTTACTTCCTCTTTAAAGCTGATAGCAGGGAGAAGGACAGATCAGATTCCTACAAGCGGGTGGGAGGGGCGCCCCTGGTAATGAAGGTGAAGTGGGCGGAGCTGGGCTGCACGTGGTTACTGTGTATCAGACCATCGTCCACTCTCATTTGCTGATGTCACTCCTCCCCCTAGGACTACCTTTCCCAGCAGCCTCTGCTCTAATACCGGAAGTGGACTGTCCGTGTTATGTTCTCCCCACCATGGAGCTGCCGATGCTCACTGACTTGTACCACTTCACCATGGCGTACGGCTACTGGAGGAGCGGGCGGCACAGGGAGGCCGCGGAGTTCGAGCTCTTCTTCCGGGAGGCGCCTTTCCAGGGGGAGTTCACCGTCTACTGCGGCCTGGAGGAGAGCCTCAAATTCCTCAAGGACTTCGGCTTTTCCCGCTCAGGTAACCCCGCCCACCGCGGTGCGGACTCCTCCCGTGGCCCTCTTCTCACCTGGTGACCCCGCCTAATATTATTTATGGTTTCATTAATCCGTGACTCCGCCCACCTCCTTTATACCTTACCGCTTTGTGACTCCTCCCACCTCCCCATATTATCCAGCCCACCTGGAGACTCCTCCCATTATGTAACTATATAATATGAAAGCACATTCTCCGCTAGGACTATTGTTAGCGATGTGTGGGAAGGTTTTCACCTCTTCTCCTGTTTAGAACGTTTTTTTAAAACTAAAGTTGTATTGTGTATGGTTGGTATTTGGCCTTTTTGCCCCCCCCCCTCACCTGGTGACCCCTCCCACTATGTTTACCCCCCCTTTCTCATCTCCCCACCCATTGACTCCACCTTCAACTCCTCCCTCACCCAACTTCCTACCTGGTAAGCTCCTCCCTCACCCAACTTTCCACCTGTTGGCTCCTCCCTCGCCCACCTTCCCAGCTGGCGGCTCCTCCCTCACCCAACTTTCCACCTGTTGGCTCCTCCCTCACCCACCTTCCCAGCTGGCGGCTCCTCCCTCACCCACCTTCCCACCTGGCGACTCCTCCCTCACCCACCTTCCCACCTGGCGACTCCTCCCTCACCCGTCTTCTCACGTGGCGACTCCTCCCTCACCCGTCTTCTCACCTGGCGACTCCTCCCTCACCCGTCTTCTCACCTGGCGACTCCTCCCTCACCCGTCTTCTCACCTGGCGACTCCTCCCTCACCCGTCTTCTCACCTGGCGACCCCTTCCCTCACCCGTCTTCTCACCTGGCGACCCCTTCCCTCACCCGTCTTCTCACCTGGCGACCCCTTCCCTCACCCGTCTTCTCACCTGGCGACCCCTCCCTCACCCGTCTTCTCACCTGGCGACCCCTCCCTCACCCGTCTTCTCACCTGGCGACCCCTTCCCTCACCCGTCTTCTCACCTGGCGACCCCTCCCTCACCCGTCTTCTCACCTGGCGACCCCTCCCTCACCCGTCTTCTCACCTGGCGACCCCTTCCCTCACCCGTCTTCTCACCTGGCGACCCCTCCCTCACCCGTCTTCTCACCTGGCGACCCCTCCCTCACCCGTCTTCTCACCTGGCGACCCCTTCCCTCACCCGTCTTCTCACCTGGCGACCCCTTCCCTCACCCGTCTTCTCACCTGGCGACCCCTTCCCTCACCCGTCTTCTCACCTGGCGACCCCTTCCCTCACCCGTCTTCTCACCTGGCGACCCCTCCCTCACCCGTCTTCTCACCTGGCGACCCCTTCCCTCACCCGTCTTCCCACCTGGCGACTCCTCCCTCACCCGTCTTCCCACCTGGCGACTCCTCCCTCACCCGTCTTCCCACCTGGCGACTCCTCCCTCACCCGTCTTCCCACCTGGCGACTCCTCCCTCACCCGTCTTCCCACCTGGCGACTCCTCCCTCACCCGTCTTCCCACCTGGCGACTCCTCCCTCACCCGTCTTCCCACCTGGCGACCCCTCCCTCACCCGTCTTCCCACCTGGCGACCCCTCCCTCACCCGTCTTCCCACCTGGCGACCCCTCCCTCACCCGTCTTCTCACCTGGCGACCCCTTCCTTCACCCGTCTTCTCACCTGGCGACCCCTTCCTTCACCCGTCTTCTCACCTGGCGACCCCTCCCTCACCCGTCTTCCCACCTGGCGACCCCTCCCTCACCCGTCTTCTCACCTGGCGACCCCTCCCTCACCCGTCTTCTCACCTGGCGACCCCTCCCCTCATCCGTCTTCTCACCTGGCGACCCCTCCCCTCATCCGTCTTCTCACCTGGCGACCCCTCCCCTCATCCGTCTTCTCACCTGGCGACCCCTCCCCTCACCCGTCTTCTCACCTGGCGACCCCTCCCCTCACCCGTCTTCTCACCTGGCGACCCCTCCCCTCACCCGTCTTCTCACCTGGCGACCCCTTCCCTCACCCGTCTTCTCACCTGGCGACCCCTTCCCTCACCCGTCTTCTCACCTGGCGACCCCTTCCCTCACCCGTCTTCTCACCTGGCGACCCCTTCCCTCACCCGTCTTCTCACATGGCGACCCCTTCCCTCACCCGTCTTTCCACCTGGTGACTCCTCCTTCTTTCTTCGCACCTGTTGACTCCTCCCTCACCCACCTTCCCTTCGGTGACTACTTCCTTATCTATCTTCTCACCTGGTGACTCCTTCTGACTTCTCACCTTGTGACTTTTCCCTCGTCCACCTTTCCGCCTGGCGACTCTTACCTTGTCCACCTTCCCACCTTATGACTCCTCCCTCATTCAGCTCCCCCACTGGTGACTCCTCCCTCATTCAGCTCCCCCACTGGTGACTCCTCCCTCATTCAGCTCCCCCACTGGCGACTCCTCCCTTATTCAGCTCCCCCACTGGCGACTCCTCCCTCATTCAGCTCCCCCACTGGCGACTCCTCCCTCATTCAGCTCCCCCACTGGCGACTCTTCCCTCATTCAGCTCCCCCACTGGCGACTCCTCCCTCATTCAGCTCCCCCACTGGCGACTCCTCCCTCATTCAGCTCCCCCACTGGCGACTCCTCCTTCATTCAGCTCCCCCACTGGCGACTCCTCCCTCATTCAGCTCCCCCACTGGCGACTCCTCCCTCATTCAGCTCCCCCACTGGCAACTCCTCCCTCATTCAGCTCCCCGACTGGTGACTCCTCCCTCATTCAGCTCCCCCACTGGCGACTCCTCCTTCATTCAGCTCCCCCACTGGTGACTCCTCCCTCATTCAGCTCCCCGCTTGGTGACCCCACCCCTCCTCTCATCTACCTTTCCTTCTCTCCACCTGGAGACTCCTCTCTCTTCTTCTGGCCGATTGTGGCCACAGTCGCTTTAGAATCTATAAACTGGAGTGACAGTCAGCTCTGTGGAATACATGTCTCTATTTCTGATCTCACCCAACCAGCCATAGTTGCAGGCAAGAGCGGGGGATTGTTCTAATTTCCTCTTCTCTTCCTTCTAGATACGAAGTACCTGCAGTCAGTGATGCCAAGTACAGTAGAGGAGGACTTCTTCCGTTATCTGGAGACTGTAGACGCGGCAGAGGTGACGGTGACATCGTTCCCAGAGGGATCAGTTGTATTTCCTAGAGTAGGTATGGTTTGCGTGAAGCTTCTGGTTAGAGGAAAATCAAAGGGCATGCAGGGGACATATCTGCCGTAAAGGTCTGTGCCCGTGCTGGGGCCCTGCTGGAAGGCCTGTGCCCAGGCCCTGCTGGAAGGTCTGTGCTCGTGCTGGGGCCCTGCCGTAAGTCCTGTGCCCGTGCTGGGGCCCTGCCGTAAGTCCTGTGCCCGTGCTGGGGCCCTGCCGTAAGTCCTGTGCCCGTGCTGGGGCCCTGCCGTAAGTCCTGTGCCCGTGCTGGGGCCCTGCCGTAAGTCCTGTGCCGTGCTGGGGCCCTGCCGTAAGGCCCGTGCCCGTGCTGGGGCCCTGCCGTAAGTCCTGTGCCCGTGCTGGGGCCCTGCCGGAAGGCCCCTGCCCGTGCTGGGGCCCTGCCGTAAGTCCTGTGCCCATGCTGGGGCCCTGCCGTAAGTCCTGTGCCCGTGCTGGGGCCCTGCCGTAAGGCCCGTGCTGGGGCCCTGCCGTAAGGCCCGTGCTGGGGCCCTGCCGTAAGTCCTGTGCCCGTGCTGGGGCCCCGCCGTAAGTCCTGTGCCCGTGCTGGGGCCCCGCCGTAAGTCCTGTGCCCGTGCTGGGGCCCCGCCGTAAGTCCTGTGCCCGTGCTGGGGCCCCGCCGTAAGTCCTGTGCCCGTGCTGGGGCCCCGCCGTAAGTCCTGTGCCCGTGCTGGGGCCCCGCCGTAAGTCCTGTGCCCGTGCTGGGGCCCCGCCGTAAGTCCTGTGCCCGTGCTGGGGCCCCGCCGTAAGTCCTGTGCCCGTGCTGGGGCCCCGCCGTAAGTCCTGTGCCCGTGCTGGGGCCCCGCCGGAAGGCCTGTGCCCAGGCCCTGCTGGAAGGTCTGTGCCCGTGCTGGGGCCCTGCCGTAAGTCCTGTGCCCGTGCTGGGGCCCTGCCGTAAGTCCTGTGCCCGTGCTGGGGCCCTGCCGTAAGTCCTGTGCCGTGCTGGGGCCCTGCCGTAAGGCCCGTGCCCATGCTGGGGCCCTGCCGTAAGTCCTGTGCCCGAGCTGGGGCCCTGCCGGAAGGCCCCTGCCCCTGCTGGGGCCCTGCCGTAAGTCCTGTGCCCCTGCTGGGGCCCTGCCGTAAGTCCTGTGCCCGTGCTGGGGCCCTGCCGTAAGGCCCGTGCTGGGGCCCTGCCGTAAGTCCTGTGCCCGTGCTGGGGCCCTGCCGTAAGTCCTGTGCCCGTGCTGGGGCCCTGCCGTAAGGCCCGTGCTGGGGCCCTGCCGTAAGTCCTGTGCCCGTGCTGGGGCCCCGCCGTAAGTCCTGTGCCCGTGCTGGGGCCCTGCCGTAAGTCCTGTGCCCGTGCTGGGGCCCCGCCGTAAGTCCTGTGCCCGTGCTGGGGCCCCGCCGTAAGTCCTGTGCCCGTGCTGGGGCCCCGCCGTAAGTCCTGTGCCCGTGCTGGGGCCCCGCCGTAAGTCCTGTGCCCGTGCTGGGGCCCCGCCGTAAGTCCTGTGCCCGTGCTGGGGCCCCGCCGTAAGTCCTGTGCCCGTGCTGGGGCCCCGCCGTAAGTCCTGTGCCCGTGCTGGGGCCCCGCCGTAAGTCCTGTGCCCGTGCTGGGGCCCCGCCGTAAGTCCTGTGCCCGTGCTGGGGCCCCGCCGGAAGGCCTGTGCCCAGGCCCTGCTGGAAGGTCTGTGCCCGTGCTGGGGCCCTGCCGTAAGTCCTGTGCCCGTGCTGGGGCCCTGCCGTAAGTCCTGTGCCCGTGCTGGGGCCCTGCCGTAAGTCCTGTGCCGTGCTGGGGCCCTGCCGTAAGGCCCGTGCCCATGCTGGGGCCCTGCCGTAAGTCCTGTGCCCGAGCTGGGGCCCTGCCGGAAGGCCCCTGCCCCTGCTGGGGCCCTGCCGTAAGTCCTGTGCCCCTGCTGGGGCCCTGCCGTAAGTCCTGTGCCCGTGCTGGGGCCCTGCCGTAAGGCCCGTGCTGGGGCCCTGCCGTAAGTCCTGTGCCCGTGCTGGGGCCCTGCCGTAAGTCCTGTGCCCGTGCTGGGGCCCTGCCGTAAGGCCCGTGCTGGGGCCCTGCCGTAAGTCCTGTGCCCGTGCTGGGGCCCCGCCGTAAGTCCTGTGCCCGTGCTGGGGCCCTGCCGTAAGTCCTGTGCCCGTGCTGGGGCCCCGCCGTAAGTCCTGTGCCCGTGCTGGGGCCCCGCCGTAAGTCCTGTGCCCGTGCTGGGGCCCCGCCGTAAGTCCTGTGCCCGTGCTGGGGCCCCGCCGTAAGTCCTGTGCCCGTGCTGGGGCCCCGCCGTAAGTCCTGTGCCCGTGCTGGGGCCCCGCCGGAAGGCCCGTGCTGGGGCCCTGCCGTAAGTCCCGTGCCCGTGCTGGGGCCCTGCCGTAAGTCCCGTGCCCGTGCTGGGGCCCTGCCGTAAGTCCCGTGCCCGTGCTGGGGCCCTGCCGTAAGTCCTGTGCCCGTGCTGGGGCCCCGCCGTAAGTCCCGTGCCCGTGCTGGGGCCCCGCCGTAAGTCCCGTGCTGGGGCCCCGCCGTAAGTCCCGTGCTGGGGCCCCGCCGTAAGTCCCGTGCCCGTGCTGGGGCCCCGCCGTAAGGCCCGTGCCCGTGCTGGGGCCCCGCCGTATGTCCCGTGCTGGGGCCCCGCCGTAAGTCCCGTGCCCGTGCTGGGGCCCCGCCGTAAGGCCCGTGCCCGTGCTGGGGCCCCGCCGTAAGTCCCGTGCTGGGGCCCCGCCGTAAGTCCCGTGCTGGGGCCCCGCCGTAAGTCCCGTGCCCGTGCTGGGGCCCCGCCGTAAGTCCCGTGCCCGTGCTGGGGCCCCGCCGTAAGTCCTGTGCCCGTGCTGGGGCCCCGCCGGAAGGCCTGTGCCCAGGCCCTGCTGGAAGGTCTGTGCCCGTGCTGGGGCCCTGCCGTAAGTCCTGTGCCCGTGCTGGGGCCCTGCCGTAAGTCCTGTGCCCGTGCTGGGGCCCTGCCGTAAGTCCTGTGCCGTGCTGGGGCCCTGCCGTAAGGCCCGTGCCCATGCTGGGGCCCTGCCGTAAGTCCTGTGCCCGTGCTGGGGCCCTGCCGGAAGGCCCCTGCCCGTGCTGGGGCCCTGCCGTAAGTCCTGTGCCCCTGCTGGGGCCCTGCCGTAAGTCCTGTGCCCGTGCTGGGGCCCTGCCGTAAGGCCCGTGCTGGGGCCCTGCCGTAAGTCCTGTGCCCGTGCTGGGGCCCTGCCGTAAGTCCTGTGCCCGTGCTGGGGCCCTGCCGTAAGGCCCGTGCTGGGGCCCTGCCGTAAGTCCTGTGCCCGTGCTGGGGCCCCGCCGTAAGTCCTGTGCCCGTGCTGGGGCCCTGCCGTAAGTCCTGTGCCCGTGCTGGGGCCCTGCCGTAAGTCCTGTGCCCGTGCTGGGGCCCCGCCGTAAGTCCTGTGCCCGTGCTGGGGCCCCGCCGTAAGTCCTGTGCCCGTGCTGGGGCCCCGCCGTAAGTCCTGTGCCCGTGCTGGGGCCCCGCCGTAAGTCCTGTGCCCGTGCTGGGGCCCCGCCGTAAGTCCTGTGCCCGTGCTGGGGCCCCGCCGTAAGTCCTGTGCCCGTGCTGGGGCCCCGCCGGAAGGCCCGTGCTGGGGCCCCGCCGTAAGTCCCGTGCCCGTGCTGGGGCCCCGCCGTAAGTCCCGTGCCCGTGCTGGGGCCCCGCCGTAAGTCCCGTGCCCGTGCTGGGGCCCCGCCGTAAGTCCCGTGCCCGTGCTGGGGCCCCGCCGTAAGTCCCGTGCCCGTGCTGGGGCCCCGCCGTAAGTCCCGTGCCCGTGCTGGGGCCCCGCCGTAAGTCCCGTGCCCGTGCTGGGGCCCCGCCGTAAGTCCCGTGCCCGTGCTGGGGCCCCGCCGTAAGTCCCGTGCCCGTGCTGGGGCCCTGCCGTAAGTCCCGTGCCCGTGCTGGGGCCCTGCCGTAAGTCCCGTGCCCGTGCTGGGGCCCTGCCGTAAGTCCCGTGCCCGTGCAGGGGCTGTACCTGAAGGTCTCTGCCCGTGCTGATGCCATAACAGTAGGTCTTTGCCTGTGCAGGGGCCGTATCCAAAGTTTTTTGAACCTGCTGCAGGTATGTGTTCTTAGCTCTAGGTGTCCTTAGTTTATATTTGTGTTTTTTTTTTTTTTTTTTTCTAGAGACAGAATCTCTTTGAATTCCGTCCTTTTGCTTTTGTTAATGGTTGACACCTTTCTCCTACCACTAGACACCCCGTGTTTACTAAGACATTTTTGTATCTGGCAGGAGCCTCTGATGAAGGTGAGGGGTCCTCTCCTGGTGGTTCAGCTTCTGGAGACCACACTGCTCTGCTTGGTGAATTATGCCAGGTAGGTACTGCACAAAAAGCCTCATAACTATCTAATGCGATCCACAGCGCCTAGACGGTCACCACCATGGTTTGCTGTGCTGGGTCCTGGACTCAGTTCCCACCAGAACACTTTGTGCTTATTTACTAAAGTATGTCTGCGTTTCCTCTGGGCATTTCAGATTCCTTCCAAACACCCGAGGGCAGACTTGTATCAACACAGAGCCCCTGTGTTCCTGCTATTTAGGATCACAGGTCTCTGTGTTGATATCACAAGCCCATCGCCCACCCCCCCCCCACAGTTAGTAAACACTCCCTAGGCTAGTGATGGCACCCAAGATGTTTTGGAACTACATTTCGCATGATGCTCAACCACAATGCAGAGTGCTTGAGCATCATGGGAAATGTAGTTTCAAAACATCTGGGGTGCCAAGGTTCACCATCACTCCCCTAGGCTCACACTTAACCCTTTGATCACCCCTGGTGTTAACCCCCTTTCCTGCCAGTGTCATTAGTACAGTGACAGTGCATATTTTTAGCACTGATTACTGTAGTGATGTCACTGGTCCCCCCAAAAGTGTCAAAAATGTCAGCCAAGGGTCCGACCTGTCCACCACAATGTCGCAGTGCCGCTAAAAATCGCAGATTTCCGCCATTACTAGTAAAACAGAAAAATAAATAAAAATTACATAAATATCTCCCGTAGTTAGTAGACGCGATAACTTTTGCGCAAACCAATCAAAATATGCTTATTGGGATTTTTTTACCAAAAATATGTAGCAGAAAACAAATTGGCCTAAAATGATGAAAAAAATTTTATTTTTATTTATTTTTTTATTTATTAATTTATTTATATATATATATATATATATATATATATATATATATATATATATATATATATATATATATATATATATATATATATATATATATAAAATGTTCTTTTTCTTTGCCCCGTAAATAGAGCTTTCTTTTGGTGGTATTTAATCACCTCTGCGATTTTTATTTTTTGCGCTATAAAAACAAAAAAATTTGCGACAATTCTGAAAAAAATAAATAATAATAATATATTTTTTTTTCACTGCTATACAACATTCCCAATAAAAGAAAAAAAAAAAAAAATTATATATATATATATATATATATATATATATATATATACACACACACACTATAATATATATATATATATATATATATATATATATATATATATATATATATATATATAATTTTTTTTTTTTTTTTTTCTTTTATTGGGAATGTTGTATAGCAGTAAAAAAAAAAATATATTATTATTATTTATTTTTTTCAGAATTGTCGCAAATTTTTTTGTTTTATAGCGCAAAAAATAAAAATCGCAGAGGTGATTAAATACCACCAAAAGAAAGCTCTATTTACGGGGCAAAGAAAAAGAACATTTTATTTGGGTACAGCGTCGCACGACCGCATAATTGTCCGTTAAAGTAACGCAGTGCCGAATCACAAAAAATGTCCTGGTCATTAAGGGGGGAATCCTTCCGGTCCAGAAGTGGTTAAAGTCCCTTTTTGAATATTTTATTTGGGTCAAGCTTGCATAAAATGTGGAGATCAGCTTTAACATGCGTTGTGTTCAGGCGCCCCCAGCGGGGCCAAAAACTGCGGCTGACCCTTTTGAGTACCGCCACCCGCTAACGCATGCATTTTATGATAACGTGAGGCAAATAGGAGACCTTGGCCTTTGTGTATGAGAACACATTGTATTTTTATTTACATCCTCTTTATTTTATCATTTCAGCCTTGTTGCCACAAATGCTGCCCGCTTCCGATTGGCTGTCGGCCCTGAGAAAAGGCTGCTGGAAATGGGTCTTAGGAGGGCGCAAGGACCAAACGGAGGGCTATCTGCCTCAAAGTATTCCTATGTGGGAGGTGGGCCTCACTGATTGATTGTCCTGTGTGCGAATCCAATTAAAATTGGAGTTCCCCCTGCCCCACCTTCCTCAAAATTGCAAGGGTGAAATGGTTACGTTGAGGGGGATGGGTGGTTTGTAGAAAAGGCTGCATTGCTTACCTGATTCCCCACTCCAGCACTGATAGGCTGCACTGAAAGGAAACAGTGGTGGTCACTGATTGGCACCATAGTTGGGCATCACTGGCAGGCCCATGCTGAATGGACTGCACTGATTATCAGCACAGACCCCCCCCCCCCCCGTCAGGAGAGTCAGACATACTAGCTCATTATGACATACTTACCTTAGAACGAAGCCCCAACACGGACCCCCGGACACCGCTGTGGGAGCTGACATGATCCCTCGGCGTCTCTTCCAGGTTCCGGCGGCTCTGGCGCTGTGAGTGGCCGGAGCCGCGATGACGTCACTCCCGCGCATGCGCGCAAGAGTCATTTTCCGGCACTTCCCGGCAAGGAACTCTGAAGGTCCGCCGCAGCGCAAATATCTTCTAAACCGTGCAGGATTAGGAGATATTAATTGTACCTACAGGTAAGCCTTATTATAGGCTTACCTGTAGTTAAGTCACAAAAAGCGGTATACTACTGCTTTAAGTTCCTGTTGCAGGAAGTTGAACACCGCCCCCTCTCACTTCCATAATATAAGTGGGAGGTCTTCTGTTGTCCAGCAAAGGAGAGCTTTCTGCACAGGGTTGACAACACTGCTTGGGATTTCAGTGCAGTAGAGGCGGTTGTCAGCTCACTGCAGAAAGTTAGGAGCTTACTGGAAAGATCCTGGGGAAATGTGCATGTATTGGAGAAATGTATTGAACATTTTTTTTTTTGTTTTTTTTTGGTGAGACATACACTTTAATAAAGTTTTATTTGACATCCACGCTACATTTTGTCCCTTTCTGTGTCCCTCTCCAGGCTTTGATTTCACCAGCAATGTCTTGGCAGGAAAGAGATTCGGCATCCCCGTGGCCGGTACAGTGGCACACTCTTACGTGACTTCTTTCTCCTCTGTAGAAGAAGTGCAGCACCCGGTAAACACTTCTTCTTTCCTCTCTAGTAATGGCGTGTTTGGCCTTTTTTTTTTGCTGACCATTTTCTTTCTTCAAGGTTCTGCGGCCAGCAGGCGGCCAGGGAGGGGAGGTAGACTTCCTGAAGCTCTCTCAGACGTGGTTGGACAAAGTGTGTCAGCTCCTGAAGATGCCTCCACACAACACAAATGCAGGCGAACTGGCAGCTTTCATATCTTACGCCATCGCTTTCCCTCTCAGCTTCCTAGTAGTGGTGGATACCTACAGTGTCATGATGTAAGAGGTGAATGGGACGCAGGCCTTGTGCTGCACTAGATGTCTTGCTGTACTTCTCCTGTGCTGCGCTCTTTCTAATTCCTAATAAGCGTGCACTGAGCCATTCACATCTGCACCAGAGGAGCTTACACTCTAATGCCCCCCCACAGTCACACACTATTATTATTATTATTATAATAACACATTTTCCAGTGCCTTGAAAAAGTATTCATACCCCTTAAAATTTTCCACATTTTGTCATGTTACAACCAAAAATGTAATACAAATGCACGCCACACTTTTCACATATTTATAAAAAAAAAAATGTTGAAAACCATTTATTATTTTCCTTCTACTTCACAATTATGTGCCACTTTGTGTTGGCCTATCACTTAACCACTTAAAGCGGTGTTCCAGCCTCACCCCCTCCTCCTCCAAAAATTAAAAGTCAGCAGCTACACACACTGTAGCTGCTGACTTTTAATATTAGGACACTTACCAGTCCTGGAGTCCAGCGATGTCGGCACCGCAGCCGATGCTTCCATCGGCTGCCGTCGCCATTGCCGGTCAGGGAACCTGGCTGTGAAGCCCTGCGGCTTCACGGGCGGGTCCCTAATGCGCATGCGTGAAGCACGCTGCGCATTTGGATTGGCTTGGAGGAGGGGGCCAAACTTCCGAGGGGCGCCGTCTCCTGGAAGTGGGAAAGGGTACCTGTCAAAAACAGGTACCCGTTCCCCCCTGAAAGGTGCCAAATGTGAGGAAAAGGAGGGGGGGGGGGGAGGAATGAGTGGAAGTTCCACTTTGAGTGGAACTCTGCTTTAAGGACCAGGACTTTTTCTGACACTTGTTGTTTACAAGTTAAAATTAGTATTTTTTGCTAGAAAATTACTTAGAACCCCCAGACATATATATATCATTTTTTTTTTTTTTGTAGAGACCCTAGAGAATAAAATGGAGATAATTGCAATACTTCATGTCACACAGTATTGGCGCAGCGGTCTTAAAAACCATTTTTTTTTTTTGTAAAAATGCACTTTTTTGAATTAAAAAAAAATAAGAAAACAGTAAAGTTAGCCCCATTTTTTTCTATAATGTAAAAGAGGTTATACACAGTAAACTCATACCTAACATGTCAGGCTTCAAAATTGCGCACGCTTATGGAATGGTGACAAACTTTGGTACTTAAAAATCCCCATAGACAACACTTTAAAAATGTCTGCAGGTTACAAGTTTAGAGTCACAGAGGAGGTCTAGGACTAGATATATTGCCCTATCTCTAATGATCGCGACGATACCTCACATGTGTGTTTTGAACACCGTTTACATATGTGGGTGTGACTTGCGTATGCGTTCGCTTCTGCGCGCGAGCACGGAGGGACAGGATGCTTTAAATGTTTTTTTGGGTTTTTTTTATTTATTTTACCTTTTTATTTTTACACTGTCCCTTTTTTCTTTTTTTTTTGATCACTTTTATTTCTATTGCAAGGAATGTAAACATCTCTTGCAATAGAAATAAGCTGGACAGGTCCTCTTTATTGGGAGATCTGTAGTCAAAAAGATCTCACATCTACACTTAAAACAAAAATAAAGTCATTTTTTTTCTACAAGAAAAAAAATGTGCCCTTCAAGGCCATTGGGGGGAAGCGACGTATGACGTCGCTCAGATCCTCCAAGGCCATAGAGGGGAATGGGGGCCATCTTGCCCTCACTCCACTTCCTGCCTAGGACTCTATCGGACCAGACTGTTTTCCCCGCTACCGACGGCTCCGGTAAGCGGGGAAAACGACCGGGGAGCGGTGGGACACTTCTCCTGCCGCCCATAAAAGTGATGATCCCGCAGCGAATCCGCTGCTGAGACCACTTTTATGCTAAAGAGGACCGACCGCCGTTTAAAAAAAATACCAGGGCTATGGCAGCTATCTGCTGCCTTAATACCGGTATTTAACGTCAAAGTACCGACGTAAATACACGGTGGACGGTCCGTAGGGGGATAAAATCCCATTTTTTTTTTGTATTTTTTTACAACATTTTTTGTTGTAACATGACAAAATGTGGAAAATTTCAATGGAGTATGAATACTTTTTCAAGGCACTGTATATGGCTCAGACATAAACCACAGTGCTGTACAGAGAACAGTGAACTAGTTACATCAGTCTCTGCACCAGAGGAGCTTACACTCTAATGTCCCCCCCACAGTCACACACTATTATTATTTTACATTTATATAGCTCTGACATATACCGCAGTGCTGTACAGAGAACAGTGAACTAGTTACATCAGTCTCTGTACAGAGGAGCTTACACTCTAATGTTCCCCCACAGTCACACACTATTATACATTTATATAGCTCTGACATATACCGCATTGCTGTAAAGAGAACACTGAGCCAGTCACATCAGTCTCTGTACCAGAGGAGCTTACACTCTAATATCCCCCCACAGTCAGTGTTCTCTGTACAGCACTGCAGTATATGTCAGAGCAATATTATTATTATACAGGATTTATATAGCGCCAACAGTTTGCGCAGCGCTTTACAAAATGAAGGCAGACATTACAGTTACAATACAATCTGGTACAAAAGGAATCAGAGGGCCCTGCTCGTTAGAGCTTACAATCTAAAAGGGAGGGTTAATTGATACAAAAGGTAATAGCTGTGGCGGATGAGTTGATGGAAAAAGTGAAACAGTGTTATTAGTTAGAAGTTGGATAGGCTTCTTGTAAGAGAAGGGTTTTCAGGGATCGTCTAAAGATGGATAGATTAGGAGACAGTCGTACAGATTGGGGTAGGGAGTTCCAAAGAATGGGAGAAGCTCTGGAGAAATCCTGGAGGCGAGCATGGGAAGAGGTGACAAGGGAGCTAGAGAGCAGGAGGTCTTTGGAGGACCGAAGAGAGTGTCTTGGTTGATATTCTGAGATCAGCTGGGGGCAGAGTTGTGGATGGCTTTGTAAACTATTGCTATCACTTTGAATTTTATTAGTTGGGTGAGTGGAAGCCAATGAAGGGATTGACAGAGAGGGGTGGAGGACACGGAATGGTTTGTAAGGTGGATGAGTCTTGCAGCAGCATTCATTATGGATTGAAGGGGGCATAGTCTATGTAAAGGTAATCCAATGAGGAGGGAGTTGCATTAGTCGAGGCGAGATAACTAGGGAGTGAATTAGAAGCTTGGTGGTGTCGTTGGTTAAAATGGGGCGTATTCTAGAGATGTTAGGGAGGTTAAGGCGGCGTAATTTGGACAGGGATTGGATGTGGGCCTGAAAGGACAGTGCAGACTCCAGGGTTACCCCAAGCACCCTGGCATGTGTGGAAGGACTGATAGTTGGGCCGTTGATCTTGACAGATAAGTCTGAGGAAGGGGCACCGGGGGAGGAAATTATTATGAGCTCAGTTTTAGATGGATTCAGTTTGAGGAAGTGGTGTTACATCCAGGCTGATATGTCTGTTAGTAGATCAGTGATGCGGGAGGAGACTGATGGGGTGAGCTGAGGGGTTAAGGGATAGATTTGGGTGTCATCAGCATAGAAATAGTAGTGGAAGCCGTGGGAGGCTATTGGCTGACCCAGGGAGGAGGTGTAGATCGAGTATAGTAGAGGTCCAAGGACAGAACCTTGGGGGACCCCAACGGTAAGAGGAGTAAGTGGAGTTGTAAGTGACACTGAAGGTGCGGTGAGATAGGTAAGATTCGAACCAACGGAGAGCGCAGCCAGGGAGACCGAGCAAACAGAGTTTTTTGAGAAGGAGGGGTTGGTCAACTATATATAAAAGGCAGCGGAGAGGTCCAAGAATAAGAATATGGAATAGTGACCGTTGGTTTTAGCTGTTAGTAAGTCGTTTGTGAGTTTTAGGAGAGAAGTTTATGTGGAGTACTGCTGGCGAAATCCAGACTGATGGGGATCAAGGTTATTCTCAATGAGGTGATTGCTCAGTCGCTTGTAGACTAGACGTTCAATGAGTTACTTTGGAGGCAAAAGGGAGTAAGGAGATGGGTCTTAGGGTGTCAAGATTGGTGGGGTCTAGTGAGGCCTTCTTTGGTTTGGGAGTGACTAGTGCATGTTTTAAAGAAATAAGAAAGATACCAGTGGAGAGGGAGAGGTTGAAGATATGAGTTGGAGAGTGTAGGATAGAGCCAGAGGGCGACCGTAGTATTTGAGAAGGAACAGGGTCCAGGGGGAAGGAAGTAAGGTGGGCATTAGAAAAAACTTAAGTGACTTCCTCTATAGTAGCTGGGTTAAACAAGGGAATTATTGATTGAGCAGGAGGTCAAGGAGTGTAAGGTGAGGGAGATTGTGTAGAGTAGCGATCTCGTCACAAATTGTATCAATATTATTTTGGAAGTGATTGGCAATCTCCTTGGCAGTGAGTAAGTTATGGAGGACAAAGTAGAGCGTTAAAGGTTGAAAAGAGTTGACGGGGACTGTGAGAGAGTGTGTTAATGAGTGTGATAAAATAGATCTGTTTGGCATTGATGAGGTAGGTGTTTTGTTTTTGGAGGGCAGATATATATTGGCTGAAATCTTGCTGTGACTCAGTCTTACACCACAGACGCTCAAGAGCGCGGCTATGTTTTTTGAGGCTTCTGGTATTGTCTGTCTGCCAGGGTTGTAGTGGTCGGGGCCTGATTCTGTGTTTAGTGAGGGGGGCCAAGGTAACCAGGGTGGATGACACTGAACTGTTGTAGACAGAAGTGGCCAGGTTGGGGCAGGACAGGGATGAGATTTTGTCGTAGAGACAATCTGTAGGAGAAAAAAATAAGTGAAGGGTTAAGACGGCAAATGTTTCTATAGGTAATTGTTTGGTAGTTGGAAGACAAGGAGAGAGTGAAAGTATTAAGGTGGTGATCAGAGAGAGGGAAAGGAATGTTGGAGAGGTTGCGAGGAGTGCATAGATAGGAGAACATGAGGTTGAGGCAGTTGCCATCAGAGTGAGTAGAAGCGTGTGTCCATTGTTTTAGGTCAAAATAGGAGGTTAGGCTCCGAAGTTTAGAAGTAGCGGGAGTGTTAAGATTAACAGGGATGTTGAAGCCACCAAGAATGATTGTGGGAATATCAGAAGAGAGAAAGTAGGGTAGCCAGGCAGAGAAGTCGTCGAGGAAGCCTGATACCGGTTCAGGAGACTGATAGATCACAGCAATTCTCAAAGAAACTGGAGAAAATAGGCAAATACAGTGAGCTTCAAATGAGGAGAGGGACAGAGAAGGGGGTGGATGAAGAACCTGAAAAGTGCTTTGAGGGGAAAGGAGGATTCCAACCCCGCCTCCTTTCCTACCACTAGGCCTGGGAGAGTGAGTCCACAGGAGGCCACCATGGGAGAGGGCAGCAGGAGAAGGAGAGTCAGATTCTTGAAGCCAGGTCTCAGTAATTGCAAGTAGGTTGAAGGAGTTTGTGATAAATAGGTCATGGACAGAGGTGAGTTTGTGGCATTCCAAAGGGCGAAGGAGAAAGGGAGGCTGGTTCTAGGCAGAAGAGGAATAGAAACCAGATTGTGTGGATTTTGGCTGCTGTCAGAGGATAGGGGGTGCCGGATATGTTGGCCAAAGGTAAATGATGGCGGTCCAGGATTTGGGGAAATCTCTCCAGAGGTTAGGAGAAGCAGAAGGGTGAGAGAGGTGATATGGGAGTGTGACTTGTGGCTGGACACGTCCCAGTGTCCTGGAGGTTTTATTGGTGTGTGAGTTCAGGATTAGCAGGAGTTGGTGAGGACAGGAGTGAGGGTGATGTATACAATCTGTGGGGTGGAGAAGCGGGGTGAAGGAGAGAGGATGCAAATATGAGGAGAATTAGGCAATGCATAATAGAGTGGTGAGATTTAGAAGCAGACTGAATGAGAGATGAAAAAGATGTATAGAGAATCAGGTCACCTGTAGTCTGTTTAGTGTTTTGCAGTTGTCTGCTGTGGATTTTCGCTTTTTGCATTCTCTGAAGTGCTGAGCCGAAGTGTAATACTTAATCCAATATTAATACTTTATCCAAGATGATAGTTGCCAATGCAATCCCTGCCTGTGCATCCCCTGTTGTTTTTTATTATTCTACATTTATCTAGCTCTGACATATACCGCAGTGCTGTACAGAAAACACTGAGCCAGTCACATCAATCCCCACACCAGAAGAGCTTACACTCTAATGTCCCCCTGACAGTCACACACTATTATTATACATTTATATAACTCTGACATATACTGCATTGCTGTACAGAGAACACCGAGGTTACACCGGTCTCTGAACCTGAGGGACTTGCACTGTGCCTGTTGAAGGAATAGCTGAAGCTTTGGAAAGGTCATAAGTAATGTAATCCCATCCCTGTGTTGCTTGGCAGGAGCGGTGTACCCAACTTCTGTGCAGTGGCCCTGGCGTTACACCAACTCGGGTACAAGGCAGTTGGCGTTCGGCTGGACAGCGGAGACCTGGCCAGGCAGTCTGTGGAGATTCGCAAAATATTCAGGCTCTGTGCGGAGAGGTGAGTGTCTATTCAGTAGGGGTACGAGTCTTTTATTGCTGCCCTGAAATGTCTTCTTTAGAACTGGCCACCCTAAACTAATAATTAATTGTTGCTTGAACTTCACTTACACAGGTTTCCTTTTAAACCAAATAGAACTTTTAGAATTTTAGAACTTTTTAAAGTGGCTAAAAGGTGTCCAAAGTCTTGTAGTTGGGTTTCTTAAAAAAGGAGGCACAGCCTGAGTAGAAAAGCCTGTCTTCTGACAACATGCTGGAGAGAAGGGCCCTTGTTCTCTGTGTGGAATCAGTTGTCTCTCTGCAGAGGTCCAGCACCATGTATTACATGGTCAGCAAGAGGTTAAGCTAGGTTTTAATGCAGAACTAAAGCCACAAAAGTAATTTGTTTTGTAGTAGTGAAAAAATGCTCCAGCCACCGCACACCGATCCCGGTTGTGTGATTAGTAAATAAAAGCAGCCTCAGCAAGCTCCATGCAAGCCCCCAACGTGTTTCACCCCGTCCCAGGGCTTAATCATGGAGCCCTGAGAGTGGGACGAAATGCGTTTGGGTGGGGGGGGGGGTGTTGTTTGGAGCGTGCTGAGGCTGCTTTTACTTATTAGAACATTCATTCACTACTACAGCGTGCCTTGATTTGGGACGGACCTACTTCCAGCTTGCACCCTCACAGCAGTATCCACTCCATGGGCAGCCTTGGCAAGAGCCCTTAAAGAGGAAATAAAGCCCCCCCAAAAAAATGAGAAAAAAATCCTGTAAGACAAAGGCATAATGAGCTAGTGTGCATCGCATACTAGCTCATTATGAAATACTTACCTTAGAACGAAGCCCCCCGCAGTGCCACCCGCTCAGCTACAGGACGGCCGACATGTTTGGCCGTCCTGCTTCCTGGTTCGCGTCCTCTGGCCATCTGATTGGCCGGAGGCGCGATGACATCACTCCCGCGCATGCGCGTGGGAGCTGCGGTTCACGGCACAGGGCTCTGAAAGAAGAGCGCATGCGCGGATGACGTCATCGGCTGCATTAAAAGTAAATAGCTTCTAAGCGGTGCAAGTTTAGGAGATATTTACAGTACCTATATGCCTTATTAAAGACTTACCTATAGGTACAAGTTCTAAGAGAGGGTTTACAACCTCTTTAAGCCGTATCCAGGGTCATAATGTGTTTTGTAATTTTGTTCTAGCAGCACCCCTCTCTTCTTTTGTTATATTTTCTCTGATTTAAAACTTTTTGGAATGCACTCACTACTTAAAAAAAAATGAGTTTTAATAGTTTGTCTCTCCTATTTTACAGATTTGATGTTCCGGCTTTTGAAACCTTGTCCATTGCTGTCAGTAACAACATCAGTGAAAAAAGTTTGAAGCTCCTGACGCAGGCGGTGAGGTTCTGGCATCTTATGGCACTTTTCCACTGCAAGTACCGACTCGGCCCTGCTTGGCCCGGTTTGCTTTTCCACTGCTGGTACCGCATGGTACGGTGTTGGAACGGTTTGGTACGGTACGGTATGGTTTGCTTTTCCACTAAAGTAGTACTAAAGTTAAGTGGGTGGGATAACAACGATTCTCTTACCAATCAGTGGCTAGTGGTGACTGCATGCAAAGGATTGTGGGATATGGTACCGGGTATGGTACCTCTTGGAACCACAATCGAGGTGGTACTGTTTTTGAGAGCCGTACCGTTTGGTTCCATGCAGTGGAAAAGCGCCGCCGGACCGTACCGAACCGTTCCTACACCATACCATGCAGTACCAGCAGTGGAAAAGCACAAAAGCGAGCCGAACTGTTCGGTTCCATTATTGCTCCGCTTTATCTCTCCAAGGCTGACATTACTTGGCAGCTGTGAGATTTAGAAGACCTGATTGTTCTCTGCTTCAGTTCAGTAACGCTTACTGGTCTTGTCTCTCCCCCACCCTGTGATTGGAGAGTAAAAAGGAGAAGCAGCAGACTAATGAGCTTAGCTGTCATTCTGTTCTCTCCTCCTATCGATGTGTACCTTGTTAGCATATCAGCCCTGCAACATAACTAATTGGCTCTGCTGCATGGAGACTACAAAAGGCTGATGTCCGGTCCCTATTAGATGCTTGGATTGCTTGCCAATTTATCAATACATAATGATGTATTGACACCCTTAATGTCAGTGCTTCCTGGCCCTTTAAGAGGTTTCTAATTATGTAAAAACATGTAAGCAGCGCTGTTTAAAATAGACAGTCCTTAGTTTAGCATGGACCAAACAGAGTTCGATGAAAAAGGGATTCTCCACCCAGGTGTCAGAAGCATGCAATGATGAGCCTGATCCTCCACCTCCACCACACACTGACTCTTACCAAGGATTGAGGGCCACTGTTTCCAAAAATGGCCAGACAGCACAATGGGTGATTCAAAGGATCACTCAGCCTTAGACATCCTGACCAATCTGATGGTAGAAATCCTTCCGGGACCAAAAATTACCTCATGCAAGGAAAGAGGTCAAGAAGAAGGCCACATAGCGTGGTATGTTTCAAATATTTATTCAATAAAAGGTGGAGAGTCGCTCACCCAGCAGCAGTATACAAAGCGCATATAATATTAACAGCGTTCCTGTTAACAGCTAAAGTGATGGCCGACTTCCGGGCGCGACGACGTATCGTAAGGCTGGCTCCTCCCAACGCGTTTCGTCATTAAGACGTCAGGGGATGTCTGATTATGTGACTGCTATAATTGGTTGTCACAGCGGTCACATGATCGGAAAGCTCCCGATCTCAAGTAGCTCCCTGTTCTTTTTGCCGGTAACTGTGTTGGGAGACATCCCCGACCCATCATCAGTGTTCTGGCTGAGGGAAGAAGGTTCTCATCCAAGATTTTACAATACTTGGCCCCTCAATGCGGCAAAGTCAGCCTGTACCTTTGGCAGAGAAACAGCCCCAAATCATCATGTTTCCACCTCTGTGCTTGACTGTAGGGATGGTGTTCTTAGGGTCATAGTCTGCATTTTTCTTCCCCCAAACAAGGCGAGTCAAGTTAATGCCAAAGAGCTCAATTTGGGTCTCATCTGACCATAGCACTTTCTCCCAATCCTTCTCTGAATCATTTAGGCTAAACTTGGCAAACTTCAGTTGGGCCTGTACATGTGCTTTGAGGAGGGGGACCTTGCAGGAGCTGCAGGATTTAAATCTATGGCAGCATATTGTTACCAATGGTTTGTTTGGTGACTGTGGTCCCAACTGTCTTGAGACCATTCACAAGCTCCTCCCATGTAGTTCTGGGCTGATCCCTCACTTTTCTCATGACCATCCTTACCCTATGAGGTGAAACCTTCATGGAGCTCCAAACCGAGCGCGATTGGTGGTTATTTTGTATTTCTTCCATTTGTGAATATTCGCTGAGAAGGAGTTGTCTCCTTCTCACCAAGCTTCTTTCTGATGGTCTTGTAGCCCATTCCAGCCTTGTACAGGTCTACAGTCTTGTCCCTGATGTCCTCTGACAGCTATTTGGTCTCACCCATGATGGTGAGGTTTGAGGGCCAGTTCACCCCATAGAAACACAGTCTGGATGTGTTCCAGGTGCTTTTCTGCATGCTCGTGTTTGATGTGTTCCAGTGTGTTTTTGATGCAGTGCATTTTTCTCCCCTCTTTTTTTTCTTAACCTTAAATAAGGACCTGTGTACCGCATGTAGTGTGAACTGGCCCTGAATGGAAGAAAGATTCCGTGGACAGGTGTCTCTTATAGAGATAACGAGTTGTCGTTTGGAGCATCTTCTTACATTGACAGGACAAATCTGTGTACCACATGAGCACCTACTGTAGTTATTTGAGTTATTTTAAGGGGACAGCAAATTTACACTGTTATACAAGCTGTACACTCACTACTTTACATTGTAGCAAAGTGTCATTTCTTCAGTGTTGTCACATGAAAAGATAGAAAAATATATTTACAAAAATGTGAGGGGTGTACTCACTTCTGTGAGATAAGTGTATGTAAGTGTACAAGAACTCCCCCTGGATGTTTATGCATTGTAATGAGTCTGCATCTGGTTGAACTGAGGTGGCTGCTGCCTATTTCGGCACCATGTTTGTGTCTCTTATATCTGCTTCTCTTTCTGTTTGATAGGAGAATGAGATTAACGTGATTGGCGTTGGCACCCACCTAGTGACGTGTACCCGTCAGCCCTCTTTGGGCTGCGTCTATAAGGTAAGAATCCAACATGGAGATTATCCTTGGAATTTAGTCTGTTAGTCTGTTCGTCGGACGAACTTTCCCTTCTGAATTTTCTTATCGTGTGTACGGGCCTTTACAGAGGGGGTCTAGGGCTAGAATTATTGCTCTCACTCGAACGATCATGGCGATACCTCACATGTGTGGTTTGAACACCGTTTACATATGTGGGCGCGACTTGCGTATGCATTCGCTTCTGCCCATGAGCTTGGAGGGACGGGGTTCTTTAAATTTTTTTTTTTCCTTATTTATTTTACCTTTTTATTTTTACACTGTCCCTTTTTTTTTAATTTTTTTTTTTTTTTAATCACTTTTATTCCTATTACAAGGAATGTTAACATCCCTTGTAATAGAAATAAGCAGGACAGGTCCTCTTTATTGTGAGATCTGGGGGTCAAAAAGACCTCAGACCTCACATCTATACTAAAAAGCAAAAAAAAAAAAAAAAAGTATTTTTTTTTTCAGCAAGAAAAAAAAGTATTTTTTTTTTCAGCAAGAAAAAAAATGGGCCCTTTAGCGTCGGTTCACACTACGGCGATCCATCTTAGGGGGGTGACCTGTGAAGTCGCGTGCACTGCGACTTCGGCACAACTTGCACGGACTTCATAAAATGAATGTCTATGCAAGTCGCTCCAGGTCGCCCCGAAGTAGTACAGGACCCTTTTTCTAAGTCGGAGCGAATTGTGTCGCTCCTATTAGAACGGCTCCTGTACCGCACAATGGGACGCGACGGTGCGTGACTTGTCAGGCTGACCAAGTTGCCTGACAAGTCGTACCAGTGTGAATGGACACTTAAGGCTGTTGGATGGAAGCGACTTATGATGTCGCTCTGGTCCTCCGAGGCCATAAAGTGGAGTGAGGGCCATCTTGCCCTCACTCCCTGCCTGGGACTGCAACGGACCGAATTGTTCCCCCCCCCCGCCACCCATAAAAGTTTTACACTATGCCGAATCAGCCGCTGGAACCACTTTTACGTGAAAGAGGACTGTTGGCCGTGTAAGAAAATACCGGGGTTATAGCAGTTATCTTCTGCCATAACACTGGTATTTAACGTCAAAGTACCGACGTCAAACTGTGGCGGGCGGTCCAGAAGTGGTTAAAGTGTATTTTTTTCCCCAAAAATATTGTGTTTGAAAAACCGATGCACAAAAACAACATAAAAAAATTGCGATGACCGCCATTTTCTTCTAAAAAATGTGTGTGTTATATATATATATATATATATATATATATATATATATATATATATACACACTGTGTGTGTGTGTGTGTATGTATGTATGTATGTATGTATGTATGTATGTATGTATGTATATATATATATATATATATATATATATATATATATATATATATATACACTGTGTGTGTGTGTGTGTGTGTATATATATATATATACATACATACATACATACATACATACATACATACATACATACATACATACATACACACACACACACAAAATATATATACATACATGTATATGTGTATATATATATTATGTATGTGTATAATATATATATATATATATATAATGTATAGATGTGTATATGTATGTAGCAAAAAATGCAAATTTTTCATTAAAAACAACAAGTGTCATCAAAAGGCCTGGTCCTTTTTAAATTTTACCTTAGTGGTTCCTATGAAAATAAAATTCTTGGTTGGGTCCTTTGAAGGACATTGTCACTTTGCTGTGTATTCAAGTATCCACTCAGCCCGACTGTTCACTGGATCAATGTGTGTTTTGCTCCTCCTGCAGCTGGTGCAGGTGAATGATCAGCCCCGGATGAAGCTTAGCGAGGACCAAGAGAAGACGACGATTCCAGGGAGTAAAGCCATCTACAGGCTGTATGATGGTTCCGGTAAGTTCAATCCAGAAACACTGATTGTTTTCTGAGAATTCTGGAAATGTCGCTGTACTCTGAATGAACAATTTACAGGTTCTGAATGACAACATGTCCTGCTGATCAGCGTGGAAGTCATAGTATTAAATAAAAGTTCATTTAGTAAGTGCAATGTTTTGTACTGCCATGGCCTTAAAGCGGAGTTCCACTCAAAAGTGGAACTTCCGCTTATCTGTCTAATCCCCCCTCCAGTGCCACATCTGGCACCTTTCGGAGGGGGGAGCGGGTACCTGTTTTTGACTAGTACCCTGTCCCCCCTCCTCCGTCGGACCTCGACATGACGAGGTACGTCAGAAGTTCGGCCCCCTCCTTCTTCCTCTGCTTCTAGGCCAGTAAGAGAGCGCAGCCCGTTTCGCACATGCGCAGTAGCGTCCCGGCCGTGAAGCCGCAAGGCTTCCCTGCCAGGTTCCTTTTAAACGGCAATGGCGGCGGCAGCATCCGACAGCCAATGTAAACATTGGCTGCGGTGCCGACATCACTGGATTCCAGGACTGGTAAGTGTCCTAATATTAAAAATCAGGAGCTACAGTATGTGCAGGAGGGAGGGGGACAGCTTTAACCACTTTAAGACCGCTCACTGTGCTGCTACTGCGGCTCCCCTGGGTCCAGTGACGTAGACCTACGTCGCTGGACTCCTAGTGGTCTCGGCGGTGCACGCGCGGAGGCTTGCTACCACTGTGTTTAGACACAGCTGGAGTCGGGCCGGAGGAGGAGAGGCGGTGATCACCGCCTCTCTTCCCCGATCGTCGGAGAAAGAGTGAGAAGATCCGCCTGCTTGTGTAAACAAAGCAGGCGGATCTTCTCTGTGACAAACAGGGAGAGATCACAGGATTCAGCATAGCTAAACCTGCGATCTCTGTCTGTGTCAAACAACCCCTCCCCCCACACACGTCAGTAAGCATACATTTAACCCCTTGATAACCCACAGTATTAACCCCTTCCCTGCCAGTGTCATTATTACAGTAACAATGCATATGTATAGCGCTGATTACTGTATTAATGTCAATGGTCCCCCCAAAAGTGTCAAAAATGTCAGTTAGGGGTCCGATCTGTCTGCCGCAATCCCGCAAAAAATCGCAGATCGCCGCTATTACTAGTAAAAAAAAAAAATGACAAATACTTCCCGTAGTTAGTAAACGCGATAACTTTTGCGCAAACCAATCAAAATACGCTTATTGTGATTTTTTTTTTTTTTTTTTGGTTAAAAAAAAAAAAAAAAATGTAGCAGAAAACAAATTGGCCTAAAATGTCAAAAAATTTTTGTTTTTTAAAAAAAAAATTTTTTTTTGGGAATGTTCTATATCAGAATGTGAAAAATATTGTTTTTATTTCAAAATTGTCGCTCTTTTTTTCAAAAATTAAAAATCTCACAGGTGATGAAATACCACCAAAAGAAAGCTCTATTTGTAGGAAAAAAAGGACATCAAGTTTGTTGAGGTACAGCGTCGCACGACCGCACAGTTTTCCATTAAATTAACGCAGTGCCGAATCGCAAAATAGGGCCTGGTCATTAAGGCGGCAAATCCTTCCGGTCCAGAACTAGTTAATCTATACGCTGCTAGTATTATATTATACTTTCCTATCTATTTACTTTTAAACTTTTTTTGTTTACATTTCTTCATTTACTTTCTGGTTTCTATGCTATGTTATAGATCCCAAGAGTCTTCAGGAGGGGCTTTCTCAGCTAAGCACACCCTCCTGCCTACATCCATGAGCTAAGGGCAGATGGATTCCAGGAAGTAATTTCATCTGCCCTTACTTAAGATGGCCGTGACCAGAAATACTTGGGGGTGTTTTTCAAAGTGATTTCACAGCAAAATAAAGCACGAAGACATAAATGGATGGGAGGAGTTTACTTTGAATAATAAAAATGAATTAAATAGCGTTTTCGGTTTGTGCTGCTCAGATGCAGTGTAGTTCTGCTTTAACCTTTTTGCCCCACGCCTCCAGGGCCTTTAAGAGGTTTATGACGCTGCAAGGCTTAAAGGGGTTGTAAAGTCAGAAGGTTTTTTTTTTTTATCTTAATGCATTCTGTGTATTAAGATAAAAAAACCTTACGTGTGCAGCAGCCCCCCCTAATGCTTACCTGAGCCCCATCTTTATCCAGCGATGTCCATGACTGTCTCAGCCATCTGGGACTCCCCTCTTCATTAGCTAAGACACAGCAGTGGTGCCATTGACTCTCCCTCTGCTATCAATCAAAGTCAGTTAGACAATGAGGGGGGGGCGGGGCCGAACCGCAGCACCGTCTCTGAATGGATGATACACAGAGCTGTGACCCGGCTCGGGTGCCCCCATAGCAAGCTGCTTGCTGTGGGGGCACTCAAAGGGATGGAGGGGCCAGGAGAGCCGAAGAGGGGCCAGGAAGAGGAGGATCCAGGCTGCTCTGTGCAAAACCAACTGCACAGAGGAGGAGGAGGTAAGTATATAATATTTGTTATTTTTATTGAGAAAAAAAAAAACAAGACTTTACAATCACTTTAATATCACATGACCGCTGTGATTGGCTCTCAGTGGTCATGTGATCTGAAAAGCTTTCGGTTAGGTGCTGGTAACTGTGTCGGCACGGCTGTATTGACAGCAATTCACGCAAATATGCGGCCTCTCAGCGCCAAGGACCAGGCGCAGAGAGGCTGTATATTTGCGTGTGTCCGGCGCCAAGGGGTTAAGTATATTTGGTTTGGGACTGAAGTAAAGCCGCTTAGTAAAACCTAGCACTGTTATTTTCTGTTTCCATATCTCTGCCTTCTCCTTCATACCAGGCCAGCCGTTATTGGACCTTATGGCTTTGGAGGGTGAGCCGCCTCCTGAGATCGGGAAGGAAGTGAAAATCTACGAATTGGGAAAAAACACAGAAACACAGACAGTTACCCCACTGAGAGCCGAACTGCTTCACCGCGTCTACTTTAGGAAAGGAAAGGTGAGGAGACAGAGGTTGAATTTATTAAAGTTGCATTGCTGTGTATATAAGCTGCTTCATCAGCCAGTCAGGGTTCAGTTTTCATTTTTTTTTAGGCTGATTATACTTCTAGTTCCTGCTCTCCTTCAAGCGGAGTTACACCCAAAAATTGAACTTCCACTATTTTGCTTCCTCCCCCCCCCTCCGGTGCCACATTTGGCACCTTTCAGGGGGAACGGGACCCGTTTTTGACAGGTACCCCTCACCCCTCTTCCGGGACACCGTGCCGCAGCCGTCCGTTCCGGAAGTTCAGCCCCCTCCTCCTTCCCCCGTCGCCAAGCCAATAGGAATGCGCAGCACGCTTCGCGCATGCGCAGTAGGGGCCCGGCTGTGAAGCTGCAAGGCTTCACTGCCAGGTTCCCTTACTGGCAATGGCGGTGGCAGCACCCGACATCGCTGGACTCCAGGACAGGTAAGTGTCCTAATATTAAAAGTCAGCAGCTACAGTATGTGTAGCTGCTGACTTTAAATTTTTGAAGGGGAAGGCGGAACCCCGCTTTAAACTCACAAATGGCCTACTAACGGCTAATACCAACGGTCAATATTCTGTACTCCTCCTCCTGGACCTCTCTGCTGCCTTTGACACAGTTGACCACCCCCTCCTCCTCAAAAAAACTCCACTCCCTTGGTCTCCATGACTGTACTCTTCACTGGTTCTCATCCTACCTATCCCAACGCACCTTCAGTGCTACTTACAACTCTACTACCTCCTCTCCTCTTCCTTTCTCCCTCGGGGTCCCCCAAGGTTCTGTTCTTGGACCTCCTCCTTTTTTTTCAATCTACACCTCCTCCCTGGGTCTGCTGATTGCCTCCCATGGCTTTCAATATCATCTCTATGCTGACGAGACCCAAATCTATCTCTCCACCCCTCAGCTCACTCCATCAGTCTCCTCACGCATCACTAACTTACTAACAGACATATCAGCCTTGATGTCGCATCACTTCCTCATACTCAGCCTATCCAAAACCGAGATCATATTTCCTCCCCCACCTTCCTCTTCCCCTGATTTCTCTGTCAAAATCAAGGACTCAAATGTCAATTTGTCCCCCCATGCCAAGGTCCTAGGTGTAATCCTGGACTCTGAACTATCCTTTTGGCCCCACGTCCAGTAGCTATCCAAAGCTTCCCGCCTCAACCTTCGCAACATCTCCAAGATACGCCCCTTCCTAACCAACGCCCTTCCTAACCAACGACACCACAAAGCTCTGTGGAAGCCAAACCATCACTTCCAGGACTCCTTGTTCTTCTTTGAACAGAAGATAGTTCTGAATGACATTGGCTGTATGTTTGGGGTGGTTGTCCTGCTCCAGAATAAATTTGGAGCTAATTACTCTCCTCCCTGATGGTATGGTATGACGGATAAGTATCTGTGTATTTCTCAGAATACAGGACACCATTGATCCTCACCAAATCTTCAACTCAATGTATGGTTAACATCAAACACACACACACACACACACACATCATAGGTTGAACAGGATGGACTGATGTCTTTTGTCGACCTCACTATGTTAACTGTGTAACTCTATTTGTAACTCTACATGGCGTCACCAGGGCATCCACCGAAGACATTTGAAAATGTTTGGTCAGGCAGACAGACTTGTTCAGCTTGGTGGAAACCAGAAGTTTCACATCCGGAATTCTCAACCTCTAATAAAGCACACAAAACATTGCTTGGAATGTGTAGCGGGGAGAGCTGAAACATTCATCACTGCCCAGGAAAAGATCATGTCCACCTCTTCTTGAGTGGTGCACTTTGTTTTCCCACCCCTTGGAATGGTCTAATTACATTTGAATCAGGAGACCCCCAAAGCCAGATAGACCAATGCTGGAGCAACAGACAAATCGCCCGGTTCCTTAATATTGAGCTGCAAAGCCTGCTCCTCCACTCACCATGTTCCTTGAACCGACAGGTTCTTTGGAACTCCTCCCCATCCTGACAGGCAGACATCAGATCCTTACATGTTATGGACAGGAAATATTTTTCAGCATTCAGGAAGATATCCACCACTCCAGAGCCAACCTGGCCTTGAGTAAGATGCATAGGCAGATCCAGACTGTGCTAACTTTTGGTCCAGGTCAGTAGAATTAATGAGTTGTATCTCCCAGAAGTTGAACAGTGCACATGGAACTGCATCACAGAGACTTTCTATAGCATCACCCTGCAGGGATTTTTCAGAGACCTCAGGGACTCCACCTTAGATTGGAGGGAACAGCACTTTTGCTGCAAAAGACCTCGGACTGAGCCATGTCTAGGACCAGGACTGAGTATTCCAGTCACTGCATCGGGATAAAGGCTTATTTTGTTTATTTTTTAGGCTGGGTTCACACTGCAGCACAAAGTGACTCACAGCAGCAGTCCAGTGCGTCCCTGTTTACCGTTTCAGGTCCGATTTCAGTCCGAATTTTTGGATGAATTCGGACCAGAAGACGTACAGGACTCCTGTGCAATTCGCACCGGAGCCGCTCCGGAGATATGTGAACCGGCTCCTATGAGAGCCGGTCACAATCTCCTGACATGAGAATTGAATGCGGGGAAACCTACATCCAATTCGCAATAGTGTGAACCCAGCATGGAGGTTCGCTACCTGCTCTGTCTGTCAGATGCTTGATGTCAAGGTATGATCCAATTGCTCTTGTAGAAGCAGGTCAACCAAATACCCTACAATGGGGATACCTCAGGTCCTCAACAGCCCCAGAACCTTAGCCAACACCTTGGTAAACATCCTGGGAGCAATGGACAGAACAAATGGCAAAACTGAAGTGGCGATCCTCCACGTCAAACTTTATATCAGGATGTGCAGGTAGGCGTCCTTCATATCCACTTGCGCCAGGAATTCGCCTTACTTAAGTGAAGCAATCCCAGACTGGGTGGACTCCTTTGTGAACTTTTGCACTTGAAAGCCGTTGTTAAGACTATTGGGATCCAGTATAAGCCAGACATTTCCATTAGGCTTTAAAACGGTGAAGAAGTTTGAATAGGAAATGTGAAACCACTCACCCTCCAGTATGGGTTCAATAACACCACGAGACAGCAACCCCTTCCAGTGCTGCAAAGATAACTTTTTGGAAGATCTAAAGAGACATTTGGGTGCATGAAGGAGTAGATGTCAAAATTTAAGCTTATTATCTCTGGGCACCAGATAAACGTGCTCCTATCCACTTGAGGTAAGGGGTGCCCATTCACACGGAAGAAAATGAGTTCACTTCCCACAAGGACCTCTCAACAGAGTAGGCTGCAGGGCTATCAGAGAGCCCAGACTTCACCCATCCCAGCAGGCATGGCCCGGTGTGGTTGTTTTCAAGGAGCCCAATACAATACTTGAACAAAAATTAGTTGCATAGTCAAGTTGCCAGAAAGAAGCCTTCACTCCAGATTACAGTGTGCCAGAAGCTGTGAGGCGTGTCAAGGTGTTGTCAGGCATATTGTATTTGGGTGGCATTGGCACAGTAAAGGCTTCTTTCTGGCAACTCGACCATGCATCTAATTTCCATTCAAGTATCGTCGTATTGCGCTCCTGGAAACAATCACACTGTCTTTCCAGAGCAGCCTGCATTTCTCCTGAGGTTAGCTGTGGGTTTTTCTTTGTATCCCCAACAATTCTTTTAGTAGTTGCAGCTGCAATCTTTCTTGGCTTGGTATCAAGAGATCCCTGAATCTTCCACTTAATAAGTGAGTTAACAGTACTGACTGGCATGTTCAAGTCTTTGGATATTTTTTTATATCCTTTTTTCATTTTTTTTTTTTTTTTAAAGTTCCATTACCTTGTAATGCAGGTCTTTCAACAGTTCTTTTCTGCTCTCCGTGGCTCAGTATCTAGTCTGCTCAGTGCATCCACGTGAGAGCTAACAGCCCCATTAACTAGGTATCCACACAGACACTTATTGCGATTTAACCACTTCTTGACTGGAAGATTTTCCCCCTTAATGACCAGGCCATATTTTGCTATACGGCACTGCATTCCTTTAACAGATGATTACGCGGTCGTGCGATGCTGTACCCAAATAAAATGTATATCCTTTTTTTCTCCACAAATAGAGCTTTCTTTTGGTTGTATTTGATTACGTCTGCGATTTTTTAAATTTTCGCGCTATGAACAAAAATAGAACGTCTATTCTGAAAAAAAAAAAAATTTAAATCATAGTTTTTTTTCATCATTTTTAGGACAATTTTTTTCTGCTACATATTTTTGGTAAAAAAAATCCCAATAAGCGTATGTTGATTGGTTTGCGCAAAAGTTATTTTGTCTACTAACTACGGGAAAGATTTGTCATTTTTATTTATTTTTACTAGTAATGGTGGCAATCTGCAATTTTTAGCGGGATTGCGGCAGACAGATCGGACCCCTAACTCAGGGCTTGACAAATTTTCCTGAAATCTAGGAGCCAGCTAAAAAAGTTAGGACCCAGTTTTTTTTTTTTTTAAACTAACAACCAAGCTTTATTTAATAAAACGGATACTAAATTTACACATAAATACGACTAGAACCCCACTCTCCTCTATAGCACAATTGGATGAAAACAGACTGTCTGTCTCTTTCCATCCGATGCCATCTGATCCGATCCATGGGATGGATAGAAAATAGAACCACCATCCGTCTGCTTTTGGTGGACAGGATCAGATGGCGGCAGATTACTGCTCCATAGAGGAGAATCAAGGGTCCGATCAGGTCTGCCTGAAAAACTGACAGGCGGACCTGATCAGACAGCCCGTGTGAAAGGGGCCTTCGGCTGTGGCATGGCGATGAGGAAAAAAAAAAGGGGGATGTATGTATATATATATATATATATATATATATATATATATATATATATATATTATTTTTTTTAATAATTGGAAAAAAAAAGTATTTTTTTAATAATTAAAAAAAAAGAAAAATTTTTTTTTTTTTTTTTTACATTTAAAAAATAAATTAAATAAATAAATAATAATAACCACACTCCCTGTCAAAGGTAACTAACTGGACAGGGAGATGGTAATGAATGAATTGAGAACAAAAAGGCAGTGGAAACAGTCATTACAACAGTCATTACTCCCGGCCTCCACAAGATTTCTATCATGATTTTAAAAATAAGCCAAACTATGTGATTATAAATGGCTTCATGTCATCACTGTCCTTAAGTAAAAGATTTTTAGGGTGGTCTTATTTTCATTATCAATGCCAAAATTTCACAATTTCTGCCAGAGGATGCAAACTTGTGAGCAGAATTGTACATGTGTGAAAGTTGAAATCTTGCTTCTGTGTTCGGCCCATGTCACAATTCTTTTAACCGGTTGCCGACCGCCGCACGACTATATACTGCGGCGGTCAGCCCCGGCCAGGCAGAGTGACGTATCGGTACGTCACTTGCCTGTCACTTCCTTGTGAGCCAATAGCGGGCGAGCGCGCGCCCGCGGAGGCTCGTTCACAGGGAAGTTAGTGCGTGTGACCGGCGGACTCGATGTCCGTCGGTCACTCGCCGATCGTCGGTACATAGGGAGAAAGTCAGGCGGCTGATGTAAACAAGCCGCCTTTCATTCTCCCCTGTGTAGAAACAGTGATCAGACGGTTCTACTATGTAGGACCGTTGATCACTGTTCCTACACTAGTAGCCACAGCCAATCACAGTAGAAAGCACGCCCCTAGGGACACACTTAACCCCTCCCTCCCCAATAAAGTTAACCCCTTCCCTGCCAGCGTCATTTTGCAGTAACAGTGCATATGTATAGCACTGATTACTGCAGTAATGTCACTGGTAACCCCAAAAGTGTCAAAAATGTCAGTCAAGGGTCCGATCTGTCCGCCGCAATGTCGCAGTACCGCAAAAAAAAAATCGCAGATCGCCGCCATTACGCGTTAAAAAAAAAACACCAAAAATGACAAAAATCTTTCCCTTTGTTAGTAAACGCAATAACTTTTGCGCAAACCAATCAAAATACGCTTTTTGCGATTTTTTTTTTTTTTTTTTTTTTTTTTACCAAACATATGTAGCATAAAACAAATTGGCCAAAAATGTTAAAAAATTTAGATTTTTACATTTTTTTGGGGGGGAATTTCATATAAAAAAATGTTAAAAATATTGTTATTTTTGCAAAATTTACGCTCTTTTTTTTTTTTTTTTTTGTTTATAGCGCAAAAAGTAAAAATCGCACAGGTGATCAAATACCACCAAAAGAAAGCTCTGGTTGTGGGAAAAAAAAGGACGTCAAATTCGTTTAGGTACAGCGTCGCACGACCGCGCAATTTGTCCGTTAATATCACGCAGTAAAAAAAAATCCCAAAAAACCCCCTGGTCAGAATGGGGGTAAAATCGTCCGGGGCTTAAGTGGTTACAGCGGAGTTCCACCCAAAATTGGAACTTCCGCTTTAGGGAGTCCTGACCCCCTGACATGCCACATTTGGCATGTCATTTTTTTGGGGGGGGGGAGCGGGTACCTAGTTTTGACAGGTACCCGCTCCCACTTCTGCTCGGAGCGCCGCGGCGCCCTGAATGGAAGTTCTCCTCTCCCCCTCCCTCCCTGCAATCTTCTGGGACATGTCAGAGGTCCCAGAAGATTGCCGGCCAATCAAGACGCGCAGCGCGACTCGCACATGCGCAGTGGGTACCCGGCTGTGAAGCCGCAAACTGTCACAGCCGGGTGCCCACAGCAGTGATGCCGAGGGAGAGGATCGAGGCTTCGGGCGGCCGCATCGCTGGACCGTTGGACAGGTGAGTGAAATGGCTGGAACTCCGCTTTAAGTTAGCAGATCTAAGCCAACGTTTCCTTGATGCAACTGAAGCTTTCATTACCCTGATCCTGTACGAGCGCGGGTTGTTGATTATCATAAGGTAGTGGAGGGTGGACACAGACCCATAGCTTGTGAGGGTATCTCTTGTGAGGGTTCTCTGTTTGTGATTTTTTTTTTTTTTTTTTTACTGTAGAAAAAACAAAAAACATCTTTAATTTGTATTAGCTTGGAGGTCTCCTATTATTATGTTGTCTCTTGTCAGCAAAGGCAAATCCGATTTGATGTTTTGTGATTTCAGCTGTCAGACAGTGAACCGCTTCCCAGCATCAAAGAAGTCCGATCTCGCGCTCAGCGATCTCTGAGCAGCCTCAGTCCCCAGCACCGCAAACTGGAAGAGCCCCAACCGTACCGGGTAAGACAGCCAGGCATAATACACATTACTTTTGGACTGTTCCAGCTTGTTAGTGACTGAATGGTGCTTATGCCTATACTAAATCAGCATATATAGAGCAAGCTTATATAAAGTGGAACTTCACTCTGCCAATCAACATTGATTATTTTTAATCCTCATTCTGCCAGCATTAGTAAAAAAATATACCGTATATACTCAAGTATAAGCCGAGGCACCTAATTTTACAACAAAAAACTGGGAAAACTTATTGACTGGAGTATAAGCCTAGGGTGGGAAATGCAGCAGCTACTGGACCCAACTGGACCACCACTAAACACAAAACAGGGCCTACGGGGATGGTGCAGGGGCTGCGGACATGGTACAGGAGACGCAGGGATGTGGGCATGGTACAGGAGATGGTACAGGCATGGCACAGGAGATGCAGTGCTGCCGGCATGGTACAGGAGTCTCCCCTTTACCAGCAGTGCTGCAGAGGAGTCTCCCTTACCTTTCCGCATTACATTTAAAAGTTCCGGCGCCAAAACGTCGCTGTGCATGCGCCGTCTGCCCGGGAATAGCCGAACGATTACGGGGCTTTCCAAAGCGGCGGCGGCGCATGCGCACTGACCGGGGAAAAGGTAAGTGAGACCGTGACTCGAGTATAAGCCGAGGGGAGGGGGGGGCTTTTTCAGCATGAAAAAACGAGCTGAAAAACTCTGCTTATACTTGAGTATATACGGTAGGTTAAAAATAATCTCTATCTAATCTATTATATATATATATATATATATATATAAGAGAGAGATTAAAAAAAAAAATATATATATATATATATAGTGAAAAGATAGGAAAGTATTTCATAATTACTTTTTCTAACCACTTGCCGACCACCTGTCGCATATATACTGCGTTAGGTTGGCTCGGCTGTGTGAACCGCCGTACCTGTACTGCGGGAGCGCTCCAGGGGGCGCGCGCCAGCCCCTATTCGGAAGCGGGGAAGCCAATCCTTGGGATCGGCGGAAGCAATTGCCGCCGGGCATCTGCGATCGCTCCCCGCTGAGAGAGAATGACGGTCTAGTGTTGTAAACACAGCTGACCATTGTTCTCTCTGTAATGAACAGAGAGAGCCTGTAAACCTCTTATTTAGGATCACAGGTCTCTGTATTGATTCCATAAGCCCATCCCCCACACAGTTAGAAATCACTCCCCTTGGCTCACACTTAACCCTTTGATCGCCCCTGGGGTTAATCCCTTTCCTGCCAGTGTCATTATTACATTGACAGTGCATATTTTTAGCACTGATTACTGTAGTAATGTCACTGGTCCCCCCAAAACTGTCAAATATCAGTTAGGCGGTCCGATCTGTCTGCCGCAATACTGCTACAAATCGCAGATTGCCGCCATTACTAGTAAAAAAAAAAAAATTTCAAATGACCTAAATCTTTCCCGTAGTTTGTAGACGCAACAACTTTTGTGCAAACCAATCAAAATACGCTTATTGGGATTTTTTTTTTACCAAAAATATGTAGCAGAAAACAAATTGGCCTAAAATGATGAAAAAATTTGATATTTTTTTTTTTTTTTGGGAATGTTATATAGCAGAAAGTTTAATATATATATATATATATATATATATATATATATATATATATATATATATATCATTTTTTTTTTTTTCTATAGCGCAAAAAAAAAAAAATCGTTCAGGTGATCAAATACCACCAAAATAAAACTATTAGTGGGGGGAAAAAAGGAAAAGGACATCAATTTAAATTGGGTACAGCGTCGCACAGCCGCTCAATTGTCAGTTAAAGTAATGCAGTGCCGAATCGCATAAAAAAAGGCCTGGTCCAGAACTGGTTAAACTTTTTTTTTATATATATTTCTTCAGTTACTTCCTGGTTTCTTGCCTAGGCAAAAATATGTCCTACATCCCAGGATTCTTCAGGAGGGGAGGGGAGGGGAGGGGAGGAGAGGGGGGGGGGTTCTCAGCTAACCACAATCTTCTGCATGCATCCTAGAGCTAAGGGCAGGAAGTAAATGCTACATGAATCATTTGCCCTTACTCAAGATGGCCAGGGGCCAGCAATGCTAGCTTGATCAATGCTAGATTTCTCACCAAAATAAAGCATGAAGACGTGGATGGATGGAGGAGTTTGCTTTGAATATTAAAAATAAATAAAATAGCATTTTTGGTTTTTGGTGCTCAGATGCAGCGAAGATCCGCTTTAAGACTGATGTTTAACAACCCCTATATTAGAAATGCAATATTTATTTTTAGGCTCCTTCAAGCTTGCTAAACAGATTGCTTTTTGAGCTGAAACTGTGTACAAGGTCTTAGTCAGTAGCACTAGCAAGCGACTAAAGATCACCCGTGTAGCTTTGGCTTATATGTGATACATGTACTGAAATCCATAAGTAAATCTCACCTGTGTTGTTTGAACGCCGTTTACATATGCGGATGTGACCTACTTATGCGTTCGCTTCTGTGTGTGAGCACAAGGGGACAGGGGCGCTTCATTTTTTTTTTTTTATTATTATTATTGTTTATTTTATTTCTCTTTATTTATTTTTTTTCATCACTTTTATTCCTATTACAAGGAATGTAAACATCCCTTGTAATAGGAATAGGGCATGACAGGTCCTCTTTATGGAGAGATCTGGAGTCTTCTCCTAGGTTGGAAAGCCTGAGATAAAAAAAATTAAAAAAACGAGGTTGAACTGGATGGACTATTGTCTTTATTCAACCTCACCTACTATGTCCGGCTTTCCAGCTAAACACCCGGCAGTCAAATCAAACAATCAATACGTGCTACTTTAAACATGGTAACTGGGTACCCTCGTCCTAAATTGACACATAGAAAGAACATATACTGGAGGCATTGTGGACTTTCATGGTACCATAAGGGACATAAAAAAACAACTATATTTAAAAATTGTACAAAGTTTATAAAATACACCAGTAAAAAAAAAAAAACACACAAACTCAATAAGAGTCACAAATCTGAGAATTAAACAGTAACAAAAATCGACTAAAATAGTAGTGGATGATCATAGCATGAAATAGAGCTTTTTCTCCAATTTTTAGACAACCATCTCAATGCTTCCAGTGTTTACAACTGCCAAGGCCGGGAGGGACGTCATGTCGCACCCGGCCTCCGAGAGTCATAGAGATAACTGGGGACCATCTGGTCCTCGGTAAATTCTATGGTAAACTGGATTCCTTCTCCGAATCACTGATCGCACGGGCTAGCCGGTAGAAGCACCAGAGGGCGGTGACATCCCCCTCCCACCGCCTCTAAAAACAATCAAGCGGCTGAACTGCTGGTATGATTGTTTTTAGATTGCAGGGAATCTCCGACAAAAAAAAAAAAAAAAGATGATATCTGAATGACGCCTGCTGCTGCACCCATCAGATATATCCACTGAAAGCCCAGGGTGTCATATGAGGTTCAGCGGTATGGAAGTGGTTAATATATTTTGCAATCCTCTCCTACAGGTACATTTTTTCTGACGACTGCAATTTCATCAGAGGAGTGAAGGGAACCCTACATTTTACTCATGCAAAGTTCTAGAAAACATCCAGCATTTTGTTACCCAAGTGTATAGAAATCAGCATGTACATTCTTGCTTCTGAGCCGGGTGTTGATAGTATTAAAGTCTTTTGACGGAAGAGGAAAACCTTAAAAGCCCTACTCCAACCAATCATCTAGTTTGTTTAAAAGAGTGGGAAGGGGTTAGAGCCTGCCAGGTATTTATTGCTGTCTATATCCCCCTAGTGGGAGGATTTTCCCCTCCATAGACCTTTCACAAAAGGTAAGACGGAACATTTTACCAGCAGGGTAAGGAGGAATGGAGATAACTTTTTCAGCTGTTAATTGCCAAAGGACTAATCTTCATCATGGAGTCACAGATAATAAAACTCAACATATAGGTCACCTTTTATGCACTTGAAAAAAAAAAAAAAAAGTGCCCGTGTTAGGCCGGGTACACACTGCTCCGACATGGAAGTTGGATGACTTCCAATCCAACTTTGCCCTACAACTTTGTGTCAACTTCAATGATCAGAATCTGGGGGGGGGGGGGGGATGTGTTCAGCCTGAAGACAAGCAGACTAAGGACATGGATTACTGGAACCATCTCCTGTGATCTGATGAGACCAAGATAAACTTATTTGGTTCAGATGGTGTCAATTGTGCGCCGGCAACCAGGTGAGGAGTACAAAGACAAGTGTGTCTTGCCTACAGTCAAGCATGGTGGTGGGATTGTCATGTTCTGGGGCTGCATGAGTGCTGCCGGCACTGGGGAGCTACAGTTCATTGAGGGAACCATGAATGCCAACATGTACTGTGACATACTGAAGCAGTATAGCGGTCACTTTACATACATATTGTACGTTCACATCAGTCCCTACCCTCAAGGAGCTTACAATCTAAGGTCCCCAACTCCCATTCATACATACACACATAGTAGGGCAAATTTAGACCGGATCCAATTAACCTACCAGCATATTTTTGGAGTGTTGGAGGAAACCCACGCAGGCACAAGGAGAATATGCAAACCCCAGGCAGGTAGTGACGTGGTAGGGATTCGAACCAGCGACCCTTTTGCTGCTAGGCTTGTGCTTATACCACTATGCTGCTCAATTTAAAATTTTAAGCGTAATTACCTGTAGGTACAATCAGGGCCGGTACAGGGGGGGGGGGGGGGCGGAAGGGTCGGATGCCCTGGGCGGCACAATTTAGTGGAGGAAGGGGGGCGCATCGCAGGTGAAGCATGTGTGACTAACACACCGGGCGGCCGCTAATGGCTGTACCGAAGTGAGCCCTTCACTTCCCTGTCAGGCGGGTACCTCCGCTGACCGGGAAGTGAAGGGCTCACTTCGGTACAGCCATTAGCGGCCGCTCGCCTGCCCGGCCGCCCGGTGTGTTAGTTCATACCAGGGTGGACTGATCCATCTGACCGAGTGCCCAGGAGCAGTGGGGGGGCCCCATGAGAGGATCCTTTGAAGTCAGTTCAGGATCAACGTCCAGCATTGTGATTTACAGTGAAGATTCCTGTCAGCTTGCGCCTCTGTTCTTTCTGCCTTCAGTTCCCCTCTCTGCCTGCCCGGCGCCCGCCTCAATGACCCTCTTGGTTGCTAGGAGGACTGCCGCTGTACACACTGAGGAAATGATCTGTAGAACTGCTCCGCCTTTTAGCTCCACCCCCCCAGCTCCGACTCTTACACACACCTTGCTTGCAGCAGTACCTGATTCCCGCCGGTCTAATAACAGAACCCAAAGGAGGCTCCATATTTCCTGGGATGCTACAATAGAGGTTAATTGTCTACCTGAATGGCCTGTTACAGTGAGAGTATGCATAATGGGGTAAGGTAGAATAATGCTATTGAAAGCCTCTATGGTCCAAATGGAGATCCTAAAGAGGGCAGGAGGTGCTTCTATAAAGATTTCTATGATCTCTGCAGGTCTCTAAGGAAGGGGGGCACTGATATAAGGGAACTGTGAGCTAATGGGGGTCTCTAAGGGGGGTGCTGACTGCTGATATAATGGATGGTGACCAACTATTAGATCAGCAGCACCCCCACTTACAGATCATAATCTTATATGAGCACACTGACCATTTAGGGGGAGGTAAAGCTGGGAGGGCAGTGGCAGTTGCTAGGTGACAGTGGCCTTGTTACTAATGGCAACCCAGACTTTGTCACCCTCCTGAAGCCTCCTGGGAGGGCAGAGCAATTCTTTCCACCTGTAACCATAATCATCAGTCATGAGTGAACTGAGCTGAGACTAGGTGATCAGCTTCATGATCAGGAAGGAGGGCTGGGTACCAAACCAGCAGCTGGTGGTTCATTTTCAGCCCTAGCTGACCAACCCGGCCCCTGGTGAGGCCCACAATGCCACCCTCCATCTCTGGGGAGAAGATCAGACAAGAGCCCTGCATTGGGGAGAAGATTCCAGTTGACCCAGGCACAGGAGAGGAGATCAGAGGCTCTGTACTGGGAGTCATGTATTATCTACGAGTCACAGGGGTCTGGTGGGGGTATAGAGGTCTGGTGTTATCTAGGAGTGGGGGTATAGGGGGGCACGTGTTATCTAGGAGTGGGGTATAGGGGGGCACGTGTTATCTAGGAGTGGGGGTATAGGGGGGCTGGTGTTATCTAGGAGTGGGGGTATAGGGGGGCTGGTGTTATCTAGGAGTGGGAGTATAGGGGGGCTGGTGTTATCTAGGAGTGGGGGTATAGGGGGGCTGGTGTTATCTAGGAGTGGGGGTATAGGGGGGCTGGTGTGATCTAGGAGTGGGGGTATAGGGGGGCTGGTGTTATCTAGGAGTGGGAGTATAGGGGGGCTGGTGTTATCTAGGAGTGGGGGTATAGGGGGGCTGGTGTGATCTAGGAGTGGGGGTATAGGGGGGCTGGTGTTATCTAGGAGTGGGGGTATAGGGGGGCTGGTGTTATCTAGGAGTGGGGGTATAGGGGGGCTGGTGTGATCTAGGAGTGGGGGTATAGGGGGGCTGGTGTTATCTAGGAGTGGGAGTATAGGGGGGCTGGTGTTATCTAGGAGTGGGGGTATAGGGGGGCTGGTGTTATCTAGGAGTGGGGGTATAGGGGGGCAGGTGTTATCTAGGAGTGGGAGTATAGGGGGGCACGTGTTATCTAGGAGTGGGAGTATAGGGGGGCTGGTGTTATCTAGGAGTGGGGGTATAGGGGGGCTGGTGTTATCTAGGAGTGGGAGTATAGGGGGGCTGGTGTTATCTAGGAGTGGAGGATACAAGGGTCTGGTGTTTTATAGGAGTAGAAGATACAGCAGGTCTGGTGTTATCTGGAATTTAGGTGTCCAGGGATCTGGTTTTATTTAAGAACAGGGGCTTTAGGGGTTTTGGTATTATCTTGGTACAGGAAGTCTGGTTTTATCCGGAATTGTGGATACAGGGATCTGATCTTATCTGGGATGGAAGGGGGGGAATGTTTTTGTGAAGGGGGATCAGGGGGTCTGGTTGTATTTGGGAAGAAGTGTACAGGGGGGTCAGGTATTATCTGTGTAGGATCTGGTGCTATTTGGAAGGTGAGGAGTCTACACATGTACGTCTGATTTTCTATATGACATCTTGCATTGTATACCTGTATGATGATCTAGCACACCCTGTATACTTGCACTCACCTAGAGCGAGTGACAGACACTATGCCAGTATTTTTTACTGCTAGAATAAATGTACAATTCAAGACTTGTGTGGGTGTAAGGAGATGTCCACCTCTGCTTCGTGTTCTGTCACATTAGGAAACCTATTGTAATGCATAGCGGCCATGTTGGAACGCATGGCGCATGCGCAGTAAGTTGTTTTTGGCCGAACGTCACTTCCGGTTGCAGAATCTGATAGGTAGCGCTATTTTGATAGAACACCCCCCGCCCACCTACTCCCCTGTGATTTAATACAGCAGGAAACTGTCAGCAGATCCCAGCCAATGATTTATGACCGGGACCTGTTGATCGACCTGAGGGGGGGGGGGGGGGGCGCAGTTTGCCATCTTCGCCCTGGGCACTGGATGACCTTGTCCCAGCACTGGGTACAATGAATATGTCCTAAACATTCACGCATTAGGAGATATTCACATTGGCAATGATGTGACCCATACAGTATGCTGTGAGCATGCTGAGGAGTGACGGCAGCACGGCCTCAGCCATTCAGACAGCCAGAGCTAGTGAACCCAGAAGGAGGCCCAGGTGAACATGGAAGAGCCACGACAGCATTGCTGAACTAGTATGCACAGCAAAATCCAGAAGGGGACCTATTAATTTATTTTGGCGCTTTACCCACTGCTTTAAATCCTGCCATTGCAGACTTCTCTTTATGTAAATGTTAGACCTCTGACCTGCACAAGTGTTCCTGGTACGGTGTGTGCATCAGCCAACTCATGGTACTGGATAAGTTCAGGGAATTTAGAAAATTCCTCTCTCCTAGGTGTCAGAAACTGAAAATGATTGAAGCCAGATCTCCAGCATTTTCAGAAGGTGGCCAGAAATGATCGTCTGTATGATTTTAGTGTTTTATCTTTTGTCATTCCTTTGCAGGTTGCTGTGACGGAGAAGCTGCACAGTCTTCTGTCTGCACTCCGCAGAAGCAGCGGCCAGTCCAGAGCCGGCCTATTGCAATACTCGACTGGAAACTGATGATTTTTGTAGCATCTTGAAACATTTTTCTAAACTGTGAAATTTTTATAAAACTGCCATAAATGATTACCCCCACATCACACAGAAGTAATATATTGCTCTGTAAATATCTGGAAAGTTTTTAGATATATATAAATATATATTAAAGCTGAATTCAGTGGTTGAAATTGTGTGTTTTTTTGTGATAAGTTGCAGACTTAAATCATTTTTTCAACAACTGCTGACTAGTGCAGAATAAAAGCCTCGTTAGGCTTATGCCAGCCCTGCTGGAACAAACGAATGTATGGACAGGCTGGTTGTACAGCCATCAACCATTCTGTCAATTGTTCGTCTTGTGTAGAACCGGTGTGGCAGGTTTTTGCTGAATGATTTGTGCTGGCGGCTATAGCCTGCAACACAGATCATTGTATTGTGAAGGCGGAGGAACCTCCCCAATGTCAGAATCCAATTGTTTAGCAGGAGGAATCCCCCCCCCCCACCATCCACATAGAATGTGTGGAGGGGGAGAAGGAAGAAGGAGGGTTTTTTTTTTTTTTTCTTGCTCAACCCAGTTATCTACATTTTGGAGTTTAAACACTTGCTGATAGTATAACGTACTTATACTGTAGCAAAGTAGCACTTGATCGCTTACCTAGTATGTGCGGCAGGGTAGCACTTGCTGCGCCTGATCGCTTACCTAGTATGTGCGGCAAGTTAGCACTTGCTGCGCCTGATCGCTTACCTAATATGAGCGGCAAGTTAGCACTTGCTGCGCCTGATCGCTTACCTAGTATGTGCGGCAAGGTAGCACTTGCTGCACATGATCGCTTACCTAGTATGTGCGGCAAGGTAGCACTTGCTGCACATGATCGCTTACCTAGTATGTGCGGCAAGGTAGCACTTGCTGCGCCTGATCGCTTACCTCGTATGTGCGGCAAGATAGCACTTGCTGCACCTGATCACTTACCTAGTATGTGATCGGACACGGGCGCCACCGCTGACCCATTCCAGCTGTGATTATACACAGTGGGAGCTGATCAGCGGGTACCGCCGACTTGATGTCCTCCGCCGACCGTTCGGCAGAGCGAGAACGGTTATCTGTGTAAACAAGGCAGATGGCTGTTCTGTCCGTAGGGAAGGAATTGATCCGGTGTCTCTGCATACCAAGAACATGGATCAATGCCTTCCCCTAGTAAAAGCACCTCCCCCACAGTACACAAAACACTGGCTAGGCCAACATTTAACCCTTGGCTCACCCCTTTACCCCCTTCTCAGCCAGTGTTATTAGTACAGTGTATATTTTTAGCAATGATCACTGTATTTGTGTCACTGGGTCCCAAAAAGTGTCAGTGTCCACCACAATATCGCAGTCCCACTATCGCCACCATTGCTAGTGGAAAAAAAAGATATTACACAGAACAAAATATTAATGCAACACTTAGATCTTGGAGTTCAGCTCATGAAAAATGGGGGCAAAAACAAATAGTTTTTCTATGTACACAAAAGGCCTATTTCTCTCAAATATTGTTACAAATCTGTGTTAGTGAGCACTTCTCCTTTGCCGAGATAATCCATCCACCTCACAGGTGTGGCATATCAAGATGCTAATCAGACAGCAAGGATTATTGCACAGGTGTGCCATAGGCTGGCCACAATAAAGGCCACTCAATGACTGGTTTTCGGACACCCCCCCCATTTTAATCTTGTGTGACCACCATTTGCCTCACTCAGTGCAACACATCTCCTTGGCATAGAGTTGATCAGGTTGGTGATTGTGGCCTGTGGAATGTTGGTTCACTCCTCTTTAATGGCTGTGTGAAGTTGCTGGATCTTGGCAGGACCTGGAACATGCTGTCGTATACGCTGATCCAGAGCATCCCAAACATGCTCAATGGGTGACATGTCCGGTGAGTAGGCTGGCCATGCAAGAACTGGGATGTTTTCAGCTTCCAGGAATTGTGTACAGATCCTTGCACCATGGGGCCACGCATTATGCTGCAACATGAGGTGATGGTCGTGGATGAATGGCACAACAATGGGTCTCAGGATCTCGGTGCATTCAAAATGCCATCAATAAAATACGCCTGCTCATACCATAACCCCACCACCATAGACCACTCAATCCACAACATTGACATCAGCAAACTGCTCACCCACACAACACCATTCACGCTGTCTGTCATCTGCCCTGTACAGTGAAAACCATAATTCATCCGTGAAGAGAACATCGCTCCAAAGTGCCAGATGCCATTGAATGAGCATTTGCTCACTCAATTTGGTTACATCGCACTGCAGTCAGGTCGAGACCCCGATGAGGACAACTAGCATGCAGATGAGCTTCCCTGAGACGGTTTCTGACAGTTTGTGCAGAAATTCTTTGGTTATGCAAACCAATTGTTGCAGCAGCTGTCCGGGTGGCCAGTCTCAGACCATCTTGGAGGTGAAGAAGCTGGATGTGGAGGTCCTGGGCTGGTGTGGTTACACATGGTCTGCGGTTTTGAGGCCGGTTGGATGTATTGCCAAATTCTCTGAAACACCTTTGGAGACGGCTTATGGTAGATAAATGATCATTCAATTCACGGACAACAACTCTGGTGGACATTCCTGCAGTGCACATGCCAGTTGCACACTCCCTCAAATCTTGTGGCATCGTGCTGTGCTAAAACTGCACCTTTTAGGCCCCTTTCACACAGGCGGACCGTTCAGATCCACCTGTTCGTGTTTTTTTTTGGTGGATCTGAACGGTCCCCCCATGCATCTGTATGGGGCATCAGATGTCAGCAAAGACATGTCCACTGACAGCCAATCAGTCAAATCTGAACAGATGGAAACCCTATTTTCCATACATCCATCGGATTGGATAGAATCAGATGAGAACAGACCGACGGTCCGTTCCCATCCAATTCCCCCATAGAGATGTATGGGGCTGTGACAGCTGTGTCTCCGTACACAGTGCGGAGAACAGCTGTCATTCTCCTGCTCAAGGGGGGGGGGGGGGGGGGGGGGAATCGATTCCCCCGCTGAGAAAAGCGGTCCGTTTGATGGACACACTGTATGAAAGAGCCCTTAGAGTGGCCTGTTATTGTGGCCAGCTTAAAGAGGAAGTAAACCCTCCTCGGGAAGTTGTACCTATAGGTACTGTAAATATCTCCTAAACATGTACCGTTTAGGAGATATTTAACTTCGATGCATCCAGTGACGTCACCGGCGCATGCGCTATGAAGGAACGGCCGCTCGTGCCGTTCCTTCAGAGCCCCGTGCCGTGACTGTCGGCTCCTGGGCGCGCGTGCGCAGGAGTGACGTCACCGCGGCTCCGGCCAATCAGATGGCCGGATGCCGCGATCCCAGAAGACGGGCGACTAGACATGTCGCCCATCATAGAGGTGAGCGGATGGCACGGCGGGGGCTCGTTCTAAGGTAAGTATTTCATAATGAGCTAGTATGCGATGCATACTAGCTCATTATGTATTTCTCTTTCAGGTTGTAGAAAAAAAACGGAATTTTTGTAAAATCTTACCTGTAAAATGCCTTTCTCTGAGTCCTCCGACAGTCGCCGCCTCTTCATATTCGTCACATATGGGGTATTAGACTTTGCTCCGAAGGAGTAGCTAGGCAACAGAATATGTTAACAATAAAGCTTTTAACATATCCCACCCTCAAGGGGTGGTCCCCTCAGTCAATACCCTCCTACTTCCTGCAACCATATCTCAGTTTTAGTGGAATAGCAGTAGAGTATACAATCAAACCCCAAAAGAGGGGCGGGGGCGGCGACTGTCGGAGGACTCAGAGAAAGGAATTTTACAGGTAAGATTTTACAAAAATTCCGTTTTCTCTTACGTCCTCCGACAGTCGCCGCCTCTTCATATTCGTCACATATGGGGACGTCCCAAAGCAGTGCAAACATGAGGGGTGGGAAACGCATCCGCGCCGAAAGGCAACACAGTCTCCGCATCAAAGAAGGAACCTTACCAAAGGAAGGAAACCAGCTGGGCAACAGCAAAAAACAAGTGCTCAACAGGAGCAACAACCCAGGAAAAGACAAAAAACCAGGGGATACAAAACTTATCCCAACAGCCAGGAGTCCCCAACAAGGGACCCTAGGGAACAGCCGCACTAAGAACCTTGCGGCCAAAGGAAGCATCCACCGATGCCTGAACATCTACTTTGTAGAATTTTGTGAAAGTGTGCACGGTCGACCAAGTCGCCGCCTTACACACCTGGGCTACAGAAGCCCCATGACGACAGGCCCAAGACGTACTCAGAGATCTAGTAGAGTGCGCCTTCACAGGCACAGGGGGAACCTTCCCCTGCAAAGCATAGGCCTGTTCAATGGTCTGCCTGATCCATTTGGCGATGGTAGAGGCCGAAGCCGCCATGCCCTTCCGAGGACCCTCTGGAAGAGCAAACAAGGAGTCCGTCTTTCGAAAAGACTCAGTCGATTTAAGGTAAACCCTTATCGCCCGAACACCACCCAGAGAGTGCAATCTCACCTCCTTTGGATGTTTAGGCTTCGTGCACAACGAAGGCAAGACAATATCCTCATTAAGATGGAATTCCGAAACTCGTTTCGGAAGAAAAGAAGGATTAGGTCGCAAGACCACCTTATCCAAATGAATAACCAGGTACGGAGACTTGCAGGACAAAGCCGCCAGCTCCGACACTCTGCGAGCCGAAGTGATCGCCACCAAAAAGGCGACCTTTTTGGACAACATAGACAACGAGATCTCCCTGATCTGTTCAAAAGGAGCACGTTGTAACACAGATAGAACGAGATTCAAGTCCCAAGGGGGCAGAGGATCCCGCCTAGGGGGAACCAGATGCCGCACACCCTGAACAAAGGTGCCAACCAATGGGTTGGAAGCCACGGGACGTTGAAACAGAACGGCCAGAGCAGACACCTGACCCTTTATCGTAGCCAGCGCCAAACGCTGATCAACACCCGTTTGAAGGAAAGACAGCACACGGGACACCGAGTACGTGCGGGGTGAAAACCCCCTGGACTCACACCAGGCAAAATAGGCCTTCCAAGTACGGTAATAAACCTTCCCCGAGGAAGACTTCCTCGCGTTGATTAAAGTATGAACGACCTCCGGAGAGAGACCCCTCTCTCCTTCAGGACCTCGGTCTCAACAGCCAGGCCGTCAAAGCCAGCGACTGTAAAGCAGGATGGTATATCGGTCCTTGAGACAGTAGATCGTCTCGAAGAGGCAGACGCCACGGGGCGTCGACCGCCAGATTCACGAGGTCTGCGTACCAGGACCGGCGAGGCCAGTCCGGTGCCACAAGAATCACCGTGTTGCGTTCCGAGTGTAACCTGCGAAGGAACCTGTACAGCAACTGAATCGGTGGAAACGCGTACATCAGCCTGTACTGATGCCACGGGGCCACTAACGCGTCCGACGCGTCTGCCCGAGGGTCGCGCGTCCTTGCCACGAACCTCTTCACCTTGTTGTTGAGACGAGACGCGAACAGGTCCACATCTGGAAGACCCCACTTCGCGCACAACATCAGGAAGACAGCCGGGTGGAGAGACCATTCCCCCTGATCCAGGGTCTGGCGACTCAGATAGTCCGCCTGCCAGTTCTCCACTCCCGGAATGTGAACCGCCGTTATCGCCGGGACATGAGTCTCGGCCCAAGACAGAATGTCGGCCACTTCTCGAGCCGCTCGGGCACTCCTGGTGCCCCCTTGGTGGTTGATGTAGGCCACCGCCGTGGCATTGTCCGTCTGCACCCGAACCGGGCAACCCTGCAGCCGGTCCGTCCAGCGATGAAGACAGAGACTTATCGCACGCAATTCCAGAATGTTGATCGGAAGGGAAGACTCCCCCTCCGACCAAGTCCCCTGAGCGCCCAGAACTCCACCCCAGCCCGACAGGCTGGCATCCGTGGTGATTACCGTCCACGAGATCGGACGAAACGACTTGCCCCCGGACACCAACGGGGACTGGAGCCACCACAGAAGGTTTTCCCTGGTGCGAAGACTCAACGAGATTTGAAGATCCAGAGATTGAGGTCGCCCGTCCCACCTGGACAGGATCTCCGCTTGGAGACCCCGCGTGTGAAACTGGGCGAAAGGAATCGCCTCGAAGGCCGAGACCATCAATCCCAGACATCTCATACACGTCCGCAGAGACGAGTTCGGAACGTCCCTGAGGGACCTGACTTCCTCCCGGAGAGTCCCGAGTTTGTCTTCCGGCAGGAAGACCTTCGCCTGCACCGAGTCCAGTATCATTCCCAGATAGGGGAGACGAACCGACGGACTCAGTGTCGACTTTGGAAAATTTATCGTCCAACCAAACTCCTGCAGAGTTTGCATCGTGACAGACAGGTCCTCCTCCAGACCCTGGCTGGTCGCAGACCGAACCAGAATGTCGTCCAGATACCCCAGGACAGAAACGCCCTGGGCCCTCAATAATGCCAGAACCGGTGCAAGCACCTTGGTGAAGACCCGCGGAGCCGAGGCGAGACCAAAGGGCAACGCCACGAACTGGTAGTGATCCTCTGCAATGGCAAATCGAAGGTACCTCTGATGACCCTCGAATATGGGAATGTGAAGGTACGCATCCTTCAAATCGATGGAGGCCATGAATTCCCCCGGAACCAGGGCAGCCACCACCGACCGCAGGGATTCCATGCGGAACTTGCGAACCCGCACAGAGCGGTTCAGAGCCTTCAAGTCCAGAATCGGACGAACCTTGCCCTCCTTTCTGGGCACGGTGAACAGATTGGAATAAAACCCCCGAAACCTGTCCCGATGAGGCACCGGAACCACCACTCCGAGCCCTCAGGTCCCGCACCGCCAGGTGCAGGTCCCGCAAGCGCTCTGGAGACAGTTGAAGATTTGAGGGAAAAAATCTGCTCTCCGGCCGAGAGAGAAACTCGATCTTGTAACCAGATCGAACGATTTCCTGAACCCATCTGTCCCGCACACGGGCCAACCAGGGCTGAAGAAAACCGAGCAAGCGTCCCCCCCACCCCAAAACTGGGTGAGGGCGCCCCTTCAGGCCGAACTGTTATGGGCTGCAGGTCCGGATTGGCCGGACTTCTGTTTACCAGACCAGGGCTTCTTCTGAGAGCCTTGACCTTTGAACGGTTTGCCCTTGTAGTGCGGCCGAAAGGCACGAAAGGACCCCTGAGGGGGCCGAAAATTAGCATGCTTCTTCCCAGAAGCCCCCTTAGCCTTGGGGAAATGGGGCAGGAGAGTGCTCTTACCCCCGGTGATCCCCTTAATCAACACATCCAGGGACTCCCCAAAAAGGCGAGACCCATCATAAGGCAGATTGGCTAAGGTCTTACGTGAAGATTGGTCCACCGACCAACATTTTAACCAAACCAGGCGGCGAGACAACACCGCCACGCTGTGCACACGTGCAGCCAACGGAATCAGGTCCAGGTCCGCATCACACAGATACACGACACCCTGGTGGATTTGATCCACCATATCCAGGGTCGCCGGCGAGGCCGAGTCGGCCACTAGGACGCGCCTAAGCATCTGCGTCCAACTTGCGATCGCCTGGGCTGCCATGAGAGAAGCAAACAGAGCCTTAAGCATAGAACCCGTAACAGAATAAGTATGACGGGCAAGAGACTCCAGTCTCCTATCTGTGGCATCACGGAAAACAGGGGAACCCTCTGCAGGAATCGCAGTGGCTTTGTTCAAAACCGCAATTGCATGATCCACTGGTGGAGGCACACACCACCTTTCATCAGTGGAAGGCGAAAAAGGATAACGCAGCTTGAATCTACTTGGTACCGCAAAAGGTTTGCGCAGATCGCGCCATTGATCCTTAACAGCGCGCTGAAAATCAGCATTGCAGGGAGAAACCTGCGGCGTCCTGCGTTTCCTCTGCGTCCCATAAGCCGCCAAGGCAGCGGGGGGACACACTTCGTCCTGCAAACGCAGCGTTTGCTTAATGGAAGCAATCAACTCATCCATGATTGCAAGCTCTTCAGGCGAGCCAGGGGGAGAATTATCAACCCCCTCAACTTCAGCCTCCACCTCAGACCCCACTAGATCAAGAGAGGAGCGGGACCCCGATAAGGAGGCCCCTGCCATAACAGCCCCATCACCTTCACCCTCAGAATCAGAGGAAAGAGCAACTCTGGGCCTTTTAGTAGATTGAGCAGCCACCAGCATTTGCACCTGAGCAGCAAGGCCAGCCACAATAGTGGCTAAATCCCCCCCTGGGGGGGAAACAGCGGTCCCCTGGCTTTCCACCAATACTGTAGGAAATTCGCCCTCCTGAGAATCCATTGCCCCTGTAATGCCAGACAACCAAGGGTTAACTGCCCCTTTTAAGCAAGCGCGGCAAGCGCAGCCCACCGCACCACACTCAAGCACAATGAGACCCCCACAGGGAATATGCAAACTGAACACAGGCAATGGATAGCAAGAACAGAAGGATAAAACCTGAGGAGACCCTCGCCGCTGCTGCTGCCTCGATCGGTGTTCCTGGAAAGAGGAAGCGATGCTGCCAGGGCGCTCTATGTAAGCCTATGGAGGCTACAAAAAAATGGCCGCCATGCATGTAAACCATGCGGCCGGAGCGGGTGTAGGCAAAATGGCGTCGTTTGGCGCCGAAACCGCCGCTCCACAGTGCATTAAAACACACATTACATTCCAATATCAGAATACATGTCAGATCGCCGCAGCGATCGCTGTATATGCCCAAACATGCCAAAAAAAACATGCCCCACAGCACACAGCTTCTCACACTGACCAGTCTGACACACACAGTGTCATACAGCTCCCCCCCCCCCTTGCAGCCCACAGCATGCAGCCGAGAGATAGGGAGACAAGCAGTGTGAATAGAGGCAGGTTACACAGTCCCAGACTGACACCCCCCCAGACAGACATGTCCCCACATAAATACACTTACCTCACATGGCGTGGGGGACCCGCACAGGCGAACAAGCCGCTGCACATGAGGCAGGGAGAGTCGCAATTCAAGACGCACAAAATGGGGGTTAAGAAACCGCACAGCGTCCAGTGAGGTAGCCACCTCACCAATCATCCCTGCACCGAACAGGGATGGGTCGTTCACTATGCCAGGAGCGTTACCTGGCTGAACGCTCGATGGCAGACTGGGAAGCCACTGACCCACGACCTGCGACCAGGGGGATCAGCCCGAGACCCAGTCCGCATGATCCTCTTCATCCGAAGAACTAACGCTGACAAAATAACAGCTAATTAAAGGTAGAGAGAAAAACTCAAACAAAATATTAAAAAGAAGAAAGAGTCTGGGACAGAAAGTCCCAGCACAGAGAGAGCCAGCCACTCCTGACAAGCTAGACATTAAAACTGAGATATGGTTGCAGGAAGTAGGAGGGTATTGACTGAGGGGACCACCCCTTGAGGGTGGGATATGTTAAAAGCTTTATTGTTAACATATTCTGTTGCCTAGCTACTCCTTCGGAGCAAAGTCTAATACCCCATATGTGACGAATATGAAGAGGCGGCGACTGTCGGAGGACGTAAGAGAAAATAATAATTTTTTACCGAGTTTACAACCTCTTTAAGGCACATCTGTGCAATAATCATCCTTTCTAATCAGCATCTTGATATACCACACCTGTGAGGTGGATGGATTATCTCAGCAAAAGGTGAAATGATCACTAACACAGATTTATGAACCATATTTGAGCAAAATAAGCCTTTTGTGTACATCGAAAAAATCTTTGATCTTTAATAAGTTCAGCTCATAAAAAAGCAAAGTGTGGCGCTTAAAATTTTGAGATATCTCCCGAAGAGTGTAAACCCTATAATGTTTGCGTAAACCAATCAATATACACTTATTAGGATTTTTTTTTTGTACCAAAAATATGTACAAGAACAAATATTGGCTTAATTTATTTTTCGTTTAATTACATTTTTGATTAGATAAGTTTAAAAGCAGAAAGTTAAAAAATATATTTTTTGATCAATCTGGGTTTATATCAACCAAAAAAATTGCATAGGTGATCAAATACCACCAAAAGAAAGCTAGTTGTGGGGGAACTGGATTTTTGACTAACCATAAAATCCTTTCCTCTGAAGTTCATTGACAGGTGCAGCTCAATATCTTCTTGACCATTGGGTTATGCTGCCCCTACAGGAGTTGGACACTAGGCCACAAAAAAAAAAAACTTTACCACACCTATGGGGCAGTCTCTGCAGGCACACCCACACACTCTGCTATAACCCTTAGTTTTGTTACAAGCAAGTTCCGGGGGGGGGGGGGGGGAAGAGGTGGAGGAACATTGAGCTACTCTATATATAGACTTCAATCTGCTATGGCATGACCAGCTCTGAGGAAGGGAGCTTGACTCCCGAAACGCGTTAGCAGTCACAATTTCCAGGACATGGTCCAACACACGGGTGACTGGAATTTGCAATACGATTTTAATTCTTCATGTTTGTGAGTATGCATTCTGCATTTTATTAAATTATTTTAAACAGTACCACGGGTAATGCACTAGGTGTTTGCGCCTCCTTTTCCCTTTTATGCATCCGTTTGGAGTTCCCTGCCTGAGGAGAGCAGCAAGCCAGTCTTCCCCTTCGGAGTGAGCGCTTGGCTGATATATATTTGTTTGTTACAAGCAGTGTTTAGAAGAAAAAACCCCATCCCACTCATAATTAGAGGGGCGGGTGCTGCGTCTGGCTATGAACTTCAGAGTAAAGGATTTTACAGCAAGTCAAAAATCCAGTTCTCCATCGTTCATTGACAGACGCAGCTCCATATCTTCTTGACCATTGGGACGTCCCAAAACAGTATTTGCATAAAGGGTGGGAAAACAGCGCAAAGAAAGAACGCAATTCCTCAAACGCTAAAAACTTAGTCAACCAGGTAACATGGAGCTCAGCCAGGAACACCTGGAGCTCACCTAAAACCAACCAACACCCTCAAAGAGAATAGTGTCTCTTAACAGCAGCCTGCAAAACCTTGCGGCCAAAAGAAGCATCCGAGGATGTCCACACATCTACCTTGTAGAATTTCATGAACGTGTGCACAGACGACCAGGTTGCCACCTTGCCGACGCCTGATGGCGAAAAGCCCAAGAGGCAACTCAGCACTCTAGTAGAAAGCGCCTTCACAGGGAAAGGAGGAACCTGACCCTTGAGTGAATAAGGCTGAACCACCGTCTGCCTAATCCATCTGGATATGGTCGCAGCAGACACAGCCAATGCTTTGAGGTCCTTTCATAAAAGGACAAAGTCTGATTTCCTCAAAGATTCAGTAGCCGCCAGCTAAACTCCAATTGCCCGAACCTCATCCAAAGAATGCTTGGGCCAGAATGAAGGCAGCACAATGTCTTCATTCAGATAAAAACCAGAAACCACCTTAGGAAGGAATGACTAATTAGGTCAGTCGAAGTACCACTTTACCTCTGTGGATAGAGTTGCCACCTCATCCCTTTAAAACAAAAACACAAATTACACAGGTTCTGAGGCTAATTTAATGCAGAGAAGGCTCCAAGTGAGTTTAATTACCACCTTAATCAGCCACAGAACCTGTGTAATTAATATGTGTTCTGTTTTAAAGGGATGAAGTGGCAACCCTACCTGTGGACCACCAAATAAGGTGAACGGCAGGACAGCGCCGCCAATTCATATACTCTGTGGGCAGAAGTAATAGCTACCAAAAAGGCAACCTTCTGAGACAGTTTAAAGCAGAGGAATCGCCCTAATGTTCTCAAAAGAAGGTTTTTGAAGAACAAATACCAAATTTAAGATCCCACAGAGATAGCAGGGATCGCCTCAGAGGAGCCATATGGAAAACCCCTTGAATAAAAGTGCGAGACAAAGCATGCGTAGCTAAAGGGCGTTGGAAAAATAACGGCAAAGCCGACACTTGGCCTTTGATAGTGCCCAAAGCCAACCGCTGTTCAACCTCTTCTTGAAGAGGTCAAAATCCTAGCAACCGAAAACAGGCGAGGATGCGCTTTCAGCGATTCACACCATGAGATGTACTATTTCCACGTACGATGAGATCTTCCTGGAAGTAGACTTTCTGGCCTTCAACAGTGTAGGAATCACAGAATCAGAAAGACCTCTATCCTGCAATACCTGGCTTTTAACAGCCAAGCCGTTAAAGCCAGCGACTGTAAAGCAGGATGGAAGATCAGCCCTTGAGACAGATCTTCCCCGAGAGGAAGTCTCCAAGGAGCATCAGCGACCAGCCTTACCAAATCTGCGTACCAAGCCCGGCGAGGCCAGTCTGGGGCCATCAGAATGACCGGAATCCCTTCCACCTCTATTCTGCGCATAAGCCTCGGCGGGAGTTTCAGCAGAGGGAACGCATAGATCAGCCAAAACTAACCCCCAAGGAGCCACCAGTGCATCTGTGGAGTCGGCCAGAGGATCCCTCGACCTGGCTACAAACCGCCGAACCTTGTGGAGAAGCAAAACAGGTCGACATCGGGTGTCCCCCACCGGACACACAGGAAGTGAAACACCTCTGGGTGCAGGGACCACTCCCCCTGATCCAACACCTGACGACTAAGGTAATCCGCCTGCCAGTTTTCCACACCTGGTATGTGCACTGCAGAAGGGGCTGGAACAAACTTTTCTGCCCATTCCAGGATCTCGGCCACCAAGACACTCTTGGTGCCTCCTTGATTGCTGTAGGCCACAGCCGTGGCTGTGTGATTGAATCCGGACTGGACAACCCTGTAAACGAAGTGTCCAGTGACTCAGGCAAAGCTTTATCGCTCTGAGTTCCAGAATATTGATCGAGAGTTTGGACTCTTCTACCATCCAGGACCCCTGCACGCAGAGCTTCCCCAGCACTCCTCTCCAGCCAGACAGGCTGGCATCCATGGTTACCACAGTCCAATACAGTGGAAGGAAGGACTTGCCCTGGCGTAGTACTAATGAGTGAAGCCACCATAATAGGGCAGTCCTTGTGTTGTGACCCAACTGAATCATAGTGTCCAAGGACTTTGTTCCATTTGACAAGAATCTCCCTTTGTAAGTAAGGGTCTCGTGTGGAACTGAGCAAACGGAACCACCTCGAAGGTTGACACCATCAGGCCCAAGGCCCACATGTAAGGCCGCAGAGGGGACAGATTGCTGGTTAAATAGCAAACTAATCGACCCCTGCAACTTTTGCAGCTTGTCCGGGGGAAGAAAAACCCTCGCCGAAGCAGTTTCCAGAGTCATGTCCAGATAATCCAGTCTTAAGGATGGTATCAGGCAGATTTTTTTTAAATTGATGTTCCAACCAAACTCTTGCATAGTCCGTACAGTAATTGTCAAGTCACCCAACAGGGCAGAATGGGAGTCTGCGCTTAATAGGAGATCGTCCAAGTAACCCAGTACCATAATCCCCCGTAGTCACAGTAATGCCAACAACAGAGCCAACACTTTAGTGAAGACCCTGGGGGGCAGAAGCGAGACCAAAGGGTAACGCCACAAGATGATAATGCTCTTCTCCTACAGCAAAGCAAACGCTGGTGTCCAGCATCGATATGGATGTGTAGATATCTATAGAGGCCAAAAAGTCTCCTTGGTGTAGAGACACCACTTCAGTGCGAATGGACTTCATTCAAAACTTCTGTACCCGTACAAAGCGGTTCAGAGCCTTGAGGTCCAGGATTGGACGTACTTTGCCTTCTTTCCTGGGCACTGTAAACAGGTTTGAATAGAACCCCTGAAAGCGTTCGAGAAGGAACCGGCGCAATCACCCCTTGCAACAGCAGATCATTTACCACCTCTTAGATCCCTTAACTGGTCTGGAGATAGGCGTAGATTGGATGGGAAGAACCCAGCCGACGGTCGAGACTGGAATTCAATCTTGTAACCCAATTGGATCAGTTTGTGGACCCATTTGTCCTGAATCAAGGAAGTCCATGGCTCCAGAAATTAGTGAAGACGTACCCCCATCCCAGAAACGGGTGAGGGCGTCCCTTCATGCAGACGAGGATTTGTCCGCAGATCTAGATTGGCCTGTTCTCAGCTTACACCACCATGGCTTCTTGGAACCCCTATAAGACCTGAATGGCTTAGCTCCTTTCTCTTGCAACCTGGGGGTATAAAAGGGCCGCCTATGAGCAGTAAATTAAGGCCCCCGTCTATTACGCAGTGCCTTGCCCTTGGTGGATTCGGGTAGAAGATTACTCTTCCCACACGTAAATCCCTTGATCAATTCATCCAGGGAGGCTCCAAACAGCCTGCCCCCCCGTTAAGTGAAGGTCAGAAAGAGCCTTTTTGGAAGCCTGGTCCGCAGACCAGCTTTTCAGCCACACCATGCGTATAGCAAGGTGTGGCTGAAACCAGCCACATAGCAAACCCCACCGCAGACACTCTGGCTACTAGTGGAGCCGCATCCAGCAATGCATCACATATATACAGAAGGGCTTGAACCATTTGGTCCGTTCGCTCTACCAGGCCAGATGAGAGCTGCTCCGTTTCAAAGTCACCTTTCAGCAACTTCACCCATTCTGTGATGTCTGACACCAGAGTGATCACAAAGACTAGTTTTAGTATGGCGCCCGCTAACTCATGCAAATGGTGGGACAGAGACTCAGTCTATCCACTGGGTCTGTAAATACAAGGGATTCTTACGCCTGGACCACAGTAGACTTGTTTAGTCTGGAAACTGGATGATCCACCTTCGGTGGCATGGTCCACCTAAGGGAAACCGCATCCGCGAAGGGGTAATGCCTTTTAAATCGCTTAGGCAACACTAACATTGGTTTGATGCGCCCCCACTGTTCATTGACAATGTTGTCAAAAAGTTCCAAACAGGGAAACACCTTGCACGACTTCTGGGATTTGCTGGTGCCAAAAGACACTTGCATCCCTGACGCTGTAGACTCATCCGCCATTTTTAAGGTTTCCCGCACCAACACTATAAATGCCCTCTTCAGGACGCTTTCCCGCGCGGCAGCCAACGAGGAAATGTCCTCCTTGCCTTCAGAATGCGAAGACACAGATCCACCAGGATAGTATGAGTCCGCGGTGGCCACATCTACCTCAAAATCTGAGGAAACTACAGAGGCAGGTGAAGGCAAAGGGCGCTTTTGGCTGGTGGCATTTTTTAAAACTAAATCCACTTTTGACACCAGGCTTTCCAAAACTGCTGTAAAAGCAGACGGGTTACAACCCGGAGGGTCCCGCAACCGCACTGAGGGGCGAGATTTGGTCCTGGAAATCCATTAGCACCAAGTATAAAAAAAGGCAGTGTCACTTTAAATCGCAAAAAAACACGATCTGTACCGCTGCACCAGCGGTACCACAAGTCCCAGCCCTACCAGCCTGCAGCAGGGCGAGTGAGGAATACCTACAGGGATCCCAGAAACATACCATTAAAACTGGAGGCTTCAGGAACGTACTGTGCAGAGAATAGAAACGATCTGACACAGGAAACAGAAAAGCACCTGGGTCATGCCTAGAGCCCCTAGCTTCTCCCTTGCTGTCCAGCAATCGTGGACTTCAAGAAAATGGCCGCCCCATGCATTCCTATGGGAAACTACCAAAACATGGCTGCCCATGCATTTCAATGAGAAAACAACTTACATTGATGCAGCGCAGAAAGCCTACAGCAAAATGGCAGCCCCCACGTCTCACCATGCGGTCTCCAGAGTGGACAGACAGAAGGCATTGGGGGGTCCCCAGGAGGAGAGCCAACCAGGACAGACCCCCCCCCCTCACAGAACTGCCAGAATACATCCGCCTCCCAGAGGTATGAACCTGCTTGTGGGGGGAGGGGACAGTCAAGGGGGACCTGGTATCACCAAGAGGCCAGGGGAACCAACGGTCCAACTTTCCCAGGGAGGGGGCCCACATCAGGGAGGGGGACACTTACCATACCACAGCATCAGGTGGGCGCCACTCTGATAAGACTACCTCTCCACCCGGGGTGGGTGTGCCGACGGCCAAGAGGCACGATGCAACTCTGGGCATCCAAGGTTGTGTGCGTCCCGGCGACGTGTTTCACTCGTGGGCCCGCCCATCGGGGCTCTGTCGTGGCGAGGCCTAGTGCTGGACTATAACCTGCTCACGCTCACTGGCAAGGGTGGGAGACCTTAAGGATCTAAGATATTCAGTCCGAAACCCAGCCAGCAGTTGCTTGTAGTTCTCTCAGGAACACGGAAAAAAAAAAAGCTTACAAAAAAGGTTCCCAAAAAATAAAACTAAGACCGAAGTCCCAGCAGGGAACTAAGTCCTACCCCTAAACTAGGCAGAAACAAACTGAGGGATATAGCAGAATGTGTGGGTGTATGCCTGAAGGGACTGCCCCCAAAGGCGTGGTAAAGTTTTTTCCTGCCTAGTGTCCTACTCCTGTAGGGGGCATCATAACCCAATGGTCAAGAAGATATGAAGCTGCGTCTGTCAAAGAACGAGAGAAAAATGTATGGTTTTACCAACATGTCAAAGTGTCAAAATTGTGCTTAGGCATTAACATTTGTTTTACCCTCCATCAGGAAATGTAATATCCTTATCCAGCTTAAGGACTTGCCCCCTGGAAGATTTAACCCCCCCCCCCCCTTCATGATCAGGTCATTTTTTTTTATGGCACTGTTACTTTGGCAATTGCGCGGTTTTGCTGTAATGCGGCTTACCTATAGGTACTGTAAACTTGCACCGTTTCAGGTTTACTTTATAGTGTGCCGATGACATTGGTTCATGCGCACTGAAAGAACGGGCGCCCGTGCCGTTTCTTCAGAGCCCTGCGCCGTGACCGGCGGCTCCAGCACGCATGCGCAGGAGTGATGTCACGCGGCTACGGCCTATAGCACAGCCGGATTCCTCAGACCTGGAAGGAAGACAGATGAAGATGGATGTGGCCTCCAGCGAGGACGAGGGCTTCGTTTGGAGGAGTCACATAACGTGCTAGTATGCGATGCACATTATGCCTTTACTTTTCAGGTTACAAAACAAAAAACACACTGACTTTACTTACTCTTTAACCACTTGCCGACCGAGCTATAGCTGAATGACCAGCACAGCGTGGAAGATTAGTTCTGGGAGGCAGTCATGACAGCCTCCTGTGATTGCACCCACTGCTGGGAGCGGGCGGCACTCTGTGATCAGTGTCCAGAGGACACTGCTCATCACAGACTGAGGTAAAGAGCCAATGAGCAGCTCTTTACCATGTGATCAGCTGTGTCCAATCACAGCAGATCACAGATGTAAATAGAAGCCGGTTATCGGCACTCCTTTCATGCTGACAGTATGAGGAGAGAATAGAGAGGATAACCGGCTTCTCTAAAAGGGACATGTACACTGATGATCAGGGCACTGATTACCAGTGCTGCCAATGTGTGTCCACCAGTGCCTGCTCATCCGTGTCGCCCATCAGTGCAGTTTAGTAAATGGAAGCTGTACATTATATGTTCCCTATGATATTCTATTTAGGTGTCACTGCATAGGAAGAAAAAACAAATCCTTATCAATAGTAAATACTCGGACAAGGGGAGGATGTTTCACTGCTGTTTATTGATCAGTCCAGCCTTTGGGTTAGGTTAGATCTTGTTGAATGCGGCAATGTCCACGCTCTGCACCTGTAAAACAAGACAGACAGAGGTCAGGATTGAGGTCATCATGACCGGATTTTATGCGGGTCTGTTAAATAATGTGCAAAAAAGCATGGTACAATCTGCTATGGCTAAGGGCCTATTCACATTAATGCATTGCAGTAACATGTTAAAACTCATACTGTGCATTATCGCCATGCATGAACAGCCATTTTAAAAAGGTATACCAAAAGTTTTTTTGTTTTTTTTAAACAAACATGTCATACTTGCACTTCTGGCTCCACCTCCTCTGTGAATGCAACCATAGGAAGCCATTTTCTACGGGGGCACTAGTGCGGGCTTGACCCTGAGCTGCACTAGCTGTCTATAGACACAAAAAGCGCAGCTCGGCCCCACCCCGACTCCCTTGTCACAGCATTTGATTGATAGGCAGCAGGAGCCAGTGGCTCCTGTTTCTATCAACCTGCCCTGTGGAGGAGGGTTAGAGTTCTCAGACAGCGCTGGATCGAGATGGGGGGGGGGGATCAGGTAATCCTGTGCACAGGTGTTTATTTTTTAACATTAAAGCGGAGTTCTACCCAAAAGTGGAAGTTCCACTCTTTTGCTTCCTCCCCCCCTCCGGTGCCACATTTGGCACCTTTCGGGGGGGGGTCCCTTCCCCACTTTGGGGCCGCGGCACCATCAGAAGTTCGGCCCCCTCCTCTTTTCCCCGCTGCCAGCCCAATCCAAATGCGCAGTAGGGACCCGCCCGTGAAGCCGCAAGGCTTCACTGCCGTGTTCCCTTACTGGCAATGGTGGAGGCAGCACCCGACAGCCGATGGAAACATCAGCTGTGGTGCCGACACATCGCTGGACTCCAGGACAGGTAAGTGTCCCAATATTAAAAGTCAGCAGCTACAGTATGAGTGCTGACTTAATTTTTGGAGGGGGTGGAGTGGGAGGCGGAACTTTGCTTTAATGCAGAGCATGCATTAAAAAAAAGGTAAAAAAAAAAAAAAAAACCTTAGGCTACATGGACACTAGCATTTTTTATGAGCTCAAAAAACGCTACGAAAAAGAAAAAAACCTGCTAGATAAAAAAAAAAAAAAACTGATAAAAGCGGTTTTTGTGACCGCTTGTAAGTAGCCTTTTAGGAGCTTTAGTATTAGCATTTTTACAGTACATGGGGAAAAAAAAAAAAAAAAAAAAAAAAGAAAAAGCTGTTTTTTTCTGCTGGGGAAAACGCTCCCAAATAATTTTTTTTCCTGCTCCTAAACGCTGAAGCTTGAAAAAACACTTCTATCATAAAGTAGTGTTCATGGACACATAGGATAACCCTCATCTTCTGGGAGCAGAAACAAAATGCTCATAAAAGCTTCTAGGAGCTGAAAGCTGAGCTCCACCCAAAAGGGGAAGCTCCACTTGTTTGCCTCATTCACCGCTCCCACCCCACATTTGGCACCTTTCGGAGGGGTTTAGTGGATACCTGCTTTGAGAGGCACCTGCTCCCATTTCCGGTTGACTTGGACGCGGCGACCTCAGCCGGAAGTTTGCCGCCCCCCACCCCTTGACCATTCACAAAACGCAGCTCGCTTCGCCTATGCTTAAGTAGGGAACTAGCTGTGAAGCCACAAGGCTTCACTGCCATTTTCTCTTAGCCAAGATGGCGGCAGCAGTACCCTAAAGCAGATTGGAAAAGATCGGCTCAGGTGAAAACACCGCTAGATTCGGGGACAGGTAAGTGTCCTAATATTAAGTCAGCAGCTACAATTTTTGTAGCTGCTGACATCTTTTTGAAGAAGCCTGGAAGCTCCACTTTGAAATGACGCTTGTGTACATGGAGCTTCAAGCCTTGAAGTCAGGTAATCTACTTTGTGTATTACAGTTCCTGCCAAGACTTACATAGTCTTCAAATTTGGTGATCTCCTCCTCCAGGATATCAGTGCCCACTTTGTCATCTTCCACCACGCACTGTATCTGCAGCTTCTTGATGCCGTAACCCACAGGAACCAGCTTAGAGGAGCCCCACAGCAGACCGTCCATCTGAACAGAGCGAACGCATTCCTCCAACTTCGCCATGTCTGTCTCATCATCCCACTGCAAACACAACACATTGGGATCAAAACCATAACACAACCACAGTTTGATTCGATGGAATCTAAGCTTGGTTCATCCCATTAGTTTTAAGCAGTAGCCCCTAAGTCTATTAGGTTGATTAAGATACCGTTGAGACAAGGAACAAACAAACACCCTGCAACCTTGAAGTGATTGTTATTTTTATTGGGAAAAAAAAGACTTTACAAACATGCGTTATACTTACCTGCTCTGTGCAGTTGGTTTTGCACAGGGCGGCCTGGATCCTCCTCTTCTTGGGCCCCTCTTCGGCTCTCCTGGCCCCTCCCTCCCTTTGAGTGCCCCCACAGCAAGCAGCTTGCTATGGGGGCACTGAAGTCGAGTCACAGCTCTGTGTATCCATTTAGACATGGAGCTGTGATTTGCCCCCTCTCTCCTGATTGGCTAAATGACTGATTGACAGCCGTGCGAGCCAATGGCACGGCTGCTGTGTCTTAGCCAATGAAGAGTGGAGTCCCGGACGGCTGATGCAGTCATGGGATATCGCTTGATCGAGAGAGGGTTCAGGTAAGCATTTGAGCGGGGGCCTGCTGCCCACAGGTTTTTTATCTTAATGCACAGAATGCATTAAGATAAAAAAAAAAAAAAACCTTCTGACTTTACAACCCCTCTGAGTGTTCATATCCCTTTATGCCATTATTTGCAGTGACAGTAGTAAAAGGCCCAGGATCAATCTCACACAAACTATTGCTGGTGCAGGAATATACCACTTTAAAATGGGACTGGTTTATTAGAGCTCAACAGCCAGTATAAACTCCTCTACCTGGGGCAGTAGACTGGAGATGAGGCAAATGCTATCCAAATGAGAGCAGCAAGGACTCTGATTAGAGAGCTCTACCTGGTAGGAGCTCAGTTACTGCAGAGAGTGAGCTCTGCCGACTGCACAGCACCATGATGAAGTGATGCAGGAAAACGACTGCTGCAAACAGCAATAGTCTAGCCTGAGCAGTAGGGAGCGTTTTACTGGTTTTGGAGCTCAAAAGCCTAACATTCAGGATTTTAGTAGGTTGTGTTTTCTGTTCTAATACAAGGTTTTGATTAGTTATGTCTATATAGGCTTAATCGAATGACCACGCAGCTATAGACTCACTGGTTTCACATCCAGCAAGATGGAGGACTTGGCTATGAGTCCCGGCTTCTTTGACTTCTTCTCTGCATACTGCTTTAGTCTCTCTTCTTTGATTCTGGCAGCTTCTGCATCTTCCTCCTCATCGCTACCGAACAAGTCAATATCGTCATCATCCTCTTCCTTGAGTTGAGGAGCAGGTCTGGGGGGAAGAGTTTTGGCGGGTTCTGGGGCTGGAAACTAAGGAGACATTGAGTTGGTAAGACAGCATTCTATACTAAGCCAGAAAATCATCAAGCAAGTTAGTGACAATTAGACACGTATCCGAGACGATCTCTTGTTTGGTAAAGTCTTGACTTTTTTGTACTTGCAACCCCTGTGCCTGCAAACCTAAGGGACAAATTGTGACAGATTTGCAAAGTTCAGAGACAGATTTTCACTCTAAACCAGGTCTCAAAACAGTGGGCTTTTGCTCACCTCTATCGAAACGATGGGGCACCATTCCTCCCACCGACGCCCAAACGATGGGGCACCATTCCTCCCACCGACGCCCAAACGATGGGGCACCATTCCTCCCACCGACGCCCAAACGATGGGGCACCATTCCTCCCACCGACGCCCAAACGATGGGGCACCATTCCTCCCACCGACGCCCAAACGATGGGGCACCATTCCTCCCACCGACGCCCAAACGATGGGGCACCATTCCTCCCACCGACGCCCAAACGATGGGGCACCATTCCTCCCACCGACGCCCAAACGATGGGGCACCATTCCTCCCACCGACGCCCAAACGATGGGGCACCATTCCTCCCACCGACGCCCAAACGATGGGGCACCATTCCTCCCACCGACGCCCAAACGATGGGGCACCATTCCTCCCACCGACGCCCAAACGATGGGGCACCATTCCTCCCACCGACGCCCAAACGATGGGGCACCATTCCTCCCACCGACGCCCAAACGATGGGGCACCATTCCTCCCACCGACGCCCAAACGATGGGGCACCATTCCTCCCACCGACGCCCAAACGATGGGGCACCATTCCTCCCACCGACGCCCAAACGATGGGGCACCATTCCTCCCACCGACGCCCAAACGATGGGGCACCATTCCTCCCACCGACGCCCAAACGATGGGGCACCATTCCTCCCACCGACGCCCAAACGATGGGGCACCATTCCTCCCACCGACGCCCAAACGATGGGGCACCATTCCTCCCACCGACGCCCAAACGATGGGGCACCATTCCTCCCACCGACGCCCAAACAATGGGGCACCATTCCTCCCACCGACGCCCAAACGATGGGGCACCATTCCTCCCACCGACGCCCAAACAATGAGGCACCATTCCTCCCACCGACGCCAAACGATGGGGCACCATTCCTCCCACTGACGCCGAACGATGGGGCACCATTCCTCCCACTTACACAAATGATAGTGCTTTATTCCTCCCACTAACAATGGAGTACTATTCCTCTCACTGACACCAAAGATGGGGAACCCAATCTCCCATCAAGACCAATTATGGAGCACTATTCTTCCCACTAATACCAACAAGGGGGTATTATTCCTCCTCAAACCCCCCATTCAGGTTAAATTTAAGTGAAAAGGCAAAATATGTGTATAGGGGACTTTGCTTGCCATCCCTACTAGGGATCAACCGATCATCAGGGGCCAATACTCACTTTTTTTTTTTTTTTTTTTTTTTTAAAGTATCGGTCACAAACTTGCCGATATTGCTTAAAAAGGGTTGTACTGGAGTGATGCCTGCAGGTAGAGGCATCACCCGGGTACTGTTTTTTTTTTAGAGCCGACGGTCAGATTTCTTGTAATACCAAACCCATGCGGCTAATTAGCTGCTCGGCTGTTATTATAAGCAGTGAGGGGCGTTCCCTTCTGCCACTTTGCCCGGGTCTCCCCGCCCGTCCCACCGGGAGGCCTAGGTGATCAGCCGCCACGTTCGTGGTTGACCGAAGACCCAAACAAAGCCGGAATCGGCTCCGATCGGTTCTCCGATGTAGCAACCCGGAAGCAATGTCATGGCATTGCTTTCGGATACTGGAGCCTTAAAGGCGCCAGATTTTTAAAAAGAGCGCAGGAGGGGTTTGGGGTCTTCTTGTCACTGCCTGCTAAGGTCACAAGGGATGTTTACATTCCTTGTGACCGCAATAAAAGTGAGGAAAAAAAAAAAAGCGTACAACTTTAAAAACGTACGGAATATATTGGCACCTAATTTCGGCTATTGGCCTGAAGGGTGGCTGGAAAATCTGTATCAGCCTGAAAAAACTATCAGTCGATCCATAGTCCCCAACATAACGAAACCTCATTACGTCGCATTCATATTTTTCAACTTTAAACCTTATTTGTCATGTAGCTGCCCACCCCATTAATTTATGGAGGCCATCTTGTAAATGTTTAACATTATTGTCCTGCTTAGCTTTGTATCAGCAAACACAGAGAGGTGGATATAAAAAGCTCTATCATTTAAATAAAAAAACTAAACAATTGGTCCCAGGACAGAGCCTTGGGGTATCCCACCTACCACTCCAGACCAGTCTGTGTATTCGTTATGCATCACCACTCTGTAGACTTGCCCCTGTAACCAGTTTTCTATCCAAGAACAAACCCTGTGGTCCATGCCTACAAACCTCAGTTTGTAGATTAAAGCGGAGTTTCACCCAAAAGTGTAAATTGTGCTTTAAGGCCCCCTGACATGCCCCATTTGGCGAGTCATGTTTTTTTTGTGGGGGGGATCTGGATTTTACAGGTACCTCCTCCCACTTCCACTCAGGCCGCCAAGGCGGCTTGAGCGGAAGATCTCCTCTCCCCCTCCCTGTAATCTTCTGGGACACTTCACAGGTCCCAGAAGATTGCCGTCCACTCAGGACATGCAGCGCGATTCTCACATGCGCAGTGCACTAGTAATGCCGGTGCCGCGGGGAGACGAGGGAGAAAACCAAGGCTCCCGCCAACCGCATCGCTGGATCGTGGGACAGGTGTGTGTTTAATAAAGGTGAGCAGCTACACTTGCTGTAGCTGCTGACTTAACACAAAAATGTGTGGAACTCAGGTGGAGCTTTAAGCGTCTATAGGGGATTGTATCGAATGCTTTTGCAAAATCCAGATACACCACATCCACAGGCCTTCCTTTATCTAGATGGCAGCTCACTTCCTCATAGTAGGTTTAAAATTTGGTAAAAATTACCTTTTGTAAACCCATACGAATTACTGTTGTCAGCAATTCTTGGATATAGTCCCTTATCCCCTCAAATAGTTTACATACTATCGATGTTAGACTGACAGGCCTGTAGTATCCAGAAATATATCTCGGACTTTTTTTTTTTTTTAATATAGGTATCACATGGGGCTTTTTGCCAATTAGCTGGTACCGTTCCAGTCAGTATGCGGTACATAAAGGTTAGGAGTAAGGGTCTAGCTATAACTCGAGGACACTTGGGTGTAAGCCATCTGGTCCTGGTGATTTTTGTTAAAGCTTTTCAAGCCTTTTCTGGATTCCGTTTTCCGTTAGCCACAACAGTACATCCTGAGGCGTATTACCAATACAATTGGGTTTGTTATACCCCTCCTTTTCCTGAGCAAAAACGGAGGAAAAGAAAGCATTTAGTACATTGTTCTCCTTATTTGTAACCAACTTCCTTCATCAACCTTTATGGAGCCAATGTGCTTTGACCTCGCTTTCTTACTGTTAATACATAAAAAAAAATTTCATGGGATTTTTTTTTTTTTTACTCTTCTCCGCTATGAATGCAATCAGGGTGGCTAAATCTGACTAAGAGACAAACACTTATTGCATTCCTTGTGGTGCTGGAATGCTGACAATGACCTATACAATGCTTTATATTTTTTAAAGGCCTTTTTTTTTTTTAATAGAACTTTTATGTTATTTAACCACCCAGGTTTAACCTTAATTTTATATTTATTGCCCATTGGAATGCACTGGGTGATACCTTTATTATGTTCCTAAAGCACTCCCATTTTTCCCTCAGTGTTCAATGTTTCTAGGAATTGGTCACATTTAATATTGTGTAGCATGGAGCACGGTTTGGAAAAAGCTGGCTCTTTAGTGTTCTTATACTACCCTTGTGCCTTATGATTCATGCTGAATGTAATCACTAGTTTCCAAGTTGCCCTGTATTTCCACATCTGTGACCAGATCCAAGTAATTTGTAATAGAATGCATTGCTAGACCTTTCTAGTCGGGGAATCCACCAATAAAGTGGCCCTGTAAGACATTTAAGAAATTACAGGCCTTTAACTTTTAACAAGCTGTTTCCTCTGCCCAGTCAATATCTCGACAGTTAAAAGTTCCCCATTATGAAGACATTGCCCTGCCTAGCCACCATTTCGAACTGTGATTGGAGATCCAACTCGTCCACCGCATGTTACATATCTATACAAAATCACAGACCCCAGCCAAGGACCGTACCTTACACACAGATGGAGGTTTTAGTTCCACTTTTTCTGAGGTAGCATTTTTCTCCAGAACACCAATCCGGCCTTCCAGCTTGGAGATGGCGAGCTGCAGATCCTTCACCACTGCAGAGGACACAGATGTCAGTATAGATTTTCCTCTACAAAAGCAATACCATTCCACAGACACAGGATCCCAGAAGATTGACCTTTCACTTTGTTATTCCTAACAGGATTTGGTCTTTGATGTATGCTTAAAGTTTAACTCCTTGTGATGAGAAAAAAAACAAACATTCCCCTCTGGGTGATCTCTGTACATTGTAAGGATAAACTTTGTTGCAGATTCCTACCTTTTGTTATTCCAAAGACATCCCTGTGTTCCTCTGCTGAGTGGGTCTAATGGGAGTGGTTTCATAATTATCAACCAGCTGTGCAGCTGCAAAGCACTAATGAGGATATCTGCTGGGCCTGAATCCAATTGGGAGTCTCACCAATACATTTTTTGTTCCAGGGGACGCCTGAAATCTGACTCTTATCTTAGGCAGACTTCTGAGACAATCAGTAAGCCAATAACATAAGCAGGAAAAGGAGGTGTCTGGGGGTGTGTTCAGTATACATTCTGTGTACGGAACAACTATTTAGCCATATTGCATTTTCAGAAAATTACAGCGGCTGTAGATTGAAAAGTTAAAAAAAAAAAAAGGTATATTTTAATAACATTTATTCAAATACAAATTTGACTTGTGTCGCAATTGTATACGCTATATTCTCTCTTTACCTTTTTTTTCTCCCACGAAAGTGGAGTTACCCTTTAATGTACCAAGCCTTTCTATCAGAAAATCCCTGAATGTGGCCGCAGGCAACTGGGACATACCATCCACTGTGGCATGTGACCCATGAATCCCTGTACTGGGAATGCTGGTGGTGTACACACCACCTCTGTTCCACATGCTAAAAAGACCCAAATATCCACTTGTTCATATAGGACTGCTTTAACTACTTGCCTACCAGCCGCCGTAGTTTTACTGAGGCAGGTCGGCTCTATTACGCTAAGCGATGTACCTGTACGTCACTTCATGTAATAGACAGTATGGGCATGTTCTGTATTAATAAAGCAAGCTGGAGGTTAAAAGCTGATTGGTTTCTCTGCAGAATTGTGACAAATTTTGCCCTCTCTAGCTTTATTAAATAAGCCCCTAACACGGGGGAAATTGACTGGCACTGACATCACCAGTGTCATTAATACAGTGATCAGTAGGAATACTATACACTTACACTGTATTAATGACACTGGCTGGGAAGGTGTTAAATGTGTGCCTAACTGTAATGGGTGCTGCTTTTTACCAAATGTCTTGTTTCTTATACCGGCCTTGCAGGGATAAACAAAAAAAAAAAAAAAAAAAGATTGTTCTTTCTGTATAGAGCTCTATGTTGATTGTCAGAGTTCTGGACTTATTGGTCAATCAGCAGGTCCCAGCCACAAATCATTGGCTGGAACGTGCTGACCAAGTCCCACTGTGTTCAGTCACAGCAGAGCCGGCACACATCCAGAGCCCAGAAGTAAGCCGTGACATACAGGTATGATACAGTGCCTGTATGAGCTGCCCTGCCATAATATACACTATATTACCAAAAGTATTGGGACGCCTGCCTTTACCCACACATGAACTTTAATGGCATCCCAGTCTTAGTCTGTAGGGTTCAATATTGAGTTGGCCCACCCTTTGCAGCTATAACAGCTTCAACTCTTCTGGGAAGGCTGTCCACAAGGTTTAGGAGTTTGTCTATGGGAATGTTTGACCATTCTTTCAGAATCGCATTTGTGAAGTCAGGCACTGATGTTGGATGAGAAGGCCTGGCTCTCAGTCTCCACCCTAAATTCATCCCAAAGGTGTTCTATTGCAGCGTTTCTCAACTCCGGTCCTCAGGGTACACTAACAAGCCAGATTTTAAGTATTACCTTGGGGAGATGCAGACTAGAATACTGCAATCACTGAGCAGCAAATGATATCACCTGTGATATATTTCAGTTTTCTTGCAAACCTGGCCTGTTAGTGTGCCCCGAGGACCAGAGTTGAGAAACACTGCTCTATCGGGTTAAGGTCAGGACTCTGTCCAGGCCAGACAAGTTCCTCCATCGCAAAATTGCTCATCCATGTCTTTATGGACTTACTTTGTGCACTGGTCTAAATCATTTGGTAGAGGGGGGGATAATGGGATGCCATTATAGTTCAGGTGTCCCTACGGGCTCTCCCGCTTCACCCCCCTCACTGACATTGCCTCCCTTTAGCATTCCATGAGGTATGGAGCGTCGGAGTCCTGCATATAGACAACTGAGCAGTACTTCAATAAGTGTCATTGTGTTAATCTTTATGGTTTTTCATACTGGGTCTCCATGTTCTGTTCTCTACGCCTAACCTACCCTGACACATCCGCTACTGTGATACTTTGTCGCTCTGCAACCCCCCCCCCCCCCCCCCTTCTACCTCCTTTATTGTATTCTTTCTTCCCTCCTCTTCATTATCTTCCCCCCCCCCCTCCTCCCACCCTCTCCCACATTACTCTCCATCCGGCTAATTTGTTCGGTGCTCGATTATTCTCCCAGTTGGGATCATTGTAAGGTGTAAAATGTGCAATGGAGTGTCGATGACAGCCTCTCGCAGTCATTCTAGGGTTCATAATTTCTCATTGTTCGGATCTGGTTATTAATTTCCATCCCTGTTTCGATTTATTGTTTATCGACCTTCAATAAAATATTATATAAAAAAAACAAAACAAAAAAAAGTTCAGGTGTCTCAATACTTTTGGTAATATAGTGTATGTCCTGCGGCGGGTCGGCAACGATGTGAGCAAATTAAATCCGTGCATATCCATTCACTTGTATCCACTTGAGTTTGACAAGAATGCAGGATGGGTGCAAGAGCCCTGAGCCTGTGAAACCCCTAAAATGCACTGGCTTTTACTTTCCAAAGAGACCAATAAGCCTTTGGACTGTCAACTGCCTGGTGCTTTGTTTGCTACTATAACATTGAGAAGTTTACCCCCAGAACCCAGTCTGAGCTTATCGATTAGAAAGCTGCCCTGGAATAAATTATAGCAGGCGTCCGCAACCTTTTAGATCAGCACTCCCGCACCTTCCCCTTCGTGTAGTAGGTTCTCTCCCTTCCCCACCCAACCAAACACAAAAACCATGCATTCTCATTGCAGTTTGACTTTAAGCCAATCATATTTGTATCTGCAGATTATAAAGGACCATGGTTTCCTCTTCCTGGCCAGTTACCAATAAAACACACAGCGAGGCACCTTTATGTAAATGCTGGTTCTCGTGTTCTAGATTGGCGACCCGGGCCTGGAGGTCACTGCTGTCTCCATTGCTGTTGGGGGCTGCGGCTGTGCTCTGGAAAAAAAGTTAACACAACATTTTAAAAAGTAGCAAAAAAGAAACTTTACTACACAATACACAGCATCCTGCCTCTCACACAATGACTATGGCTAAGGGAGGAAAGATCATCTCTAACGAGTGCCAGCCATTCCCGTACCCAAGCTGCAAACAATAAGAGCCGGGGATAAAACAGCACAAAGCGATCTGCTGAGTGGAGGGAATCAAGTCAGCTGGAAATCGCAGCCTAAGGCAGAGCAAAGCCCCAGAATGACACCACCACCACCCAGGGAGATAGAACAGTGCAGATAACATGCCAGGAACCCTCTGCATCCTCAAATACAAAAATTTAACAAGCATCAGTAAAAGGAGCCAATAACGGCAAATTCTTGGAGATCTGGGGTTTAAGAATTCCATCCAAAGAACGGCTAAGATTGTGTTTTTTTTTTTTTTATTACATTAACCACTTAAGCCCCGGAGGATTTGGCTGCTAAAGGACCAGGGTTTTTTTTGCGATTTTTTACTGCGTGACTTTAACGGACAATTGCGCGGTCGTGCGACGCTGTACCTAAACGAATTTGACGTCCTTTTTTTCCCACAAACAGCTTTCTTTTGGTGGTATTTGATCACCTGTGCGATTTTTTGATCACGCGCTATAAACAAAAAAAAGAGCGTCAATTTTGCAAAAATAATATTTTTCACATTTTTTTTATATGAAATTCCCCAAAAAAAATGTAAAAATCAAAATTTAACATTTTTCGGCCAATTTGTTTTATGCTACATATGTTTGGTAAAAAAAAAAAAAAAAAAAAAAAAAAAAAAAAAAAAAAAAAAATCGCAAAAAGCGTTGCGCAAAAGTTATTGCGTTTACTAACAAAGGGAAAGATTGTCATTTTTGGTGTTTTTTTTTTTAACGCGTAATGGCGGCGATCTGCGATTTTTTTTTGGTACTGCGACATTGTGGCGGACAAATCGGACCCTTGACTGACATTTTTGACACTTTTGGGGGTACCAGTGACATTACTGCAGTAATCAGTGCTATACATATGCACTGTTACTGCAAAAATGACACTGGCAGGGAAGGGGTTAACTTTATTGGACAGGGAGGGGTTAAGTGTGTCCTAGGGGCGTGATTCTAACTGTGCAGGGACATTCCTATTGGTGTAAAAGCAAAGATCAACCGTTCTACATAGTAGAACGGACAGATCTTCACTTTTACACAGGGAGAACTGACAGGCGGCTTGTTTACACAAGCTGCTCTGTCTTTCTCCCTTCACAGGAGCGATGGTAGTGTGACTGGCGGACATTGAGTCCGCCGGTCACACGCACTGACTTGTCTGAACGAGCCGCGGCGGGCGCGCGCCCGCCAGCAATAGGCTCGCAAGTCAGTGACAGGCGAGTGACGTATCGATACGTCACTCTGCCTGGCCGGGGCTGACCGCCGCAGTATATAGTCGTGCGGCGGTCGGCAACCGGTTAAAGCTTTGATTAAAACTCTCCCATCAATATCACCGCTAGTTCAAATTCAATAAAAACAAACACTTTGATAAGTTTTCCCAGCAAAAAAGTGGCAGTCCACCCATTGGTCATTTTTGAGGTGGTGCCTCGTCAGCTAAATCCCACGTTACCCTCCCAACATCTCTTGGGATAGTTCAGCAGTAAGAACTTCATGCTACCACATTCTGCTCCTGCTTGAGCAGTGGAGTTGGGGGGGGGGGGGGGGGTTTCATTTTTTTTCCCCACACAAATAGAGCTTTCTTTTGGTGGCATTTAACCACCGGAGGATTTTGCTGTCTTACATCCAGGCCACTTTTTGGGATTCGGCACTGTGCGACTTTAACTGACAATAGCGCGGTCATGCAACGCCGTACACAAACAAAATTTACGTCCTTTTTTTCCCCACAAACAGAGCTTTCTTTTGGTGGCATTTGATCACATGTGCGATTTTTACTTTTTGCGCTATAAACAAAAAAAAGCGCCAATTTTGAAAAAAAATAACAATATTTTTTCAAATTTTTTTATATGAAATTCCCCCCAAAAAATGTAAAAAAAAAAATCAACATTTTTTATCATTTTAGGCCAATTTGTTTTCTGCTACATATTTTTTTTTTTACCAAAAATCGCAATAAGCGTATTTTGATTGGTTTGCACAAAAGTTATTGCGTTTACTAAGGGAAAGATTTGTCGTTTTTGGTGTTTTTTTTTTTTTTTTTTTTTTAACGAGTAATGGCGGCGATCTGCGATTTTTTTTGCGGGACTGCGACATTGCGGTGGACAGATCAGACCCTTGACTGACATTTGACACTTTTGGGGTTACCAGTGACATATAAATATGCACTGTTACTGTAAAAATGACACTGGTAGGGAAGGGGTTAATTTTACTGGAGAGGGAGGGGTTAATGTATGCCTGGTGCTTACTGACGTGTGTGGGGGGAGGTGACTGAGTGACACAGGGACAGATCGCAGGTTGAGCTATGCTGAACCCTGCAATCTGACCCTGCCTGTCACTTAGGAGATCCGCCCGCTTTGTTTACACAAGCGAGCGGATCTCCAGACTCGATTCCCCGACGATCGGGGTAGAGCGGTGGTGATCACCGCTGCTACTCCCCTGGCCCGACTCCCGCTGTGACTGAATACAATGTGACTGAATGCCGACGTAGGCCTTTTTTTTTTTAATTGACTTTTTTTAATTGGCTGGCTGTGTCTTATAGCAGAAAGCAAAAAAAAATTTTATCTCAAAATTGTTGCTCTGGTTTATAGCGCAAAAAATAAAACTGTAGAGGTGATCAAATACCACCAAAGGAAAGCTCCATTTGTGTGTGTGGGGGGGGGGGGGGACATAAATATTTGGGTACAGTGTAGCACGTCCGCCCAGTTGTCAGTTAAAGTAATGCAGTGCCGTAAACCAAAAAACAGCTTGATCCTTCCGGGCCAGAAGTGGTAAATTAACTTCAATTTATTGTCGGCACCTTTGGCGCAAGAAAAATGTATCCCTTTAAATTCTATGAAGGTCATCACACCGGTCCATTGCGTTTCTGTGGTGTTAAAAATCCCGCTTCCTGCATTTTTGGTCAGTTAGGCTGGGTTCACACTGGTGCAAACACAGACATTGCATGCAATTTGCACCGTGATGCTGGTGCAGATCACATGCGATGTCTGTGCGATGCAAACTGTATGGCTGAAATCACATTCGCACCAAAATGGTGCAGGACCCTTTTTTGGTCCGCACTGGAATCTGATCGCATTGGGTGTTCACATCTATGTGATCTGATTCCTGCACTATTACACAGTTTGCACTGCAATCTGCAAATCGATCTGGGGTTGTCATTAACATTACACTAGGGATGCACCGAAATTTCGGCCACCGGTTAAAAGTGCCGAAATGAATGGCCGCCGTGAGGAAGGAGGAGGGCGCAGCGCAGGTTTGAAAAGTCCCTGATTCTCCCGTCTGTAGGATAGGTCTTTTCAATTAGGGGCTGTGGCTGCAGCAGAGCAGAGCGTCTGTGACACCTCGTCTATCACACAGCCCAGCAGCGAGCAGTACTCACCCCTCCCAGACACGGACAGGAGAGGAGAAAGGCATGCAGCTCATCCTCCTCCCCCTCCCACCCCAGGTTTTCTGTGTCTGCCCGGGGCCGCCCACTCTCCTATCTCGGCGTATGTGCAGGACAGAGAGAGGGATGTGGGCGGGAAATATGAACAGCAAGCAGCTACACATTCCAAGCCTCCTGAATGATACCTGAGCCATCCAGCCTCTGCCTCACCCTCGGACCTTGAATGAGTGAGCACTGCATTTACACATAACTGTCCCCATCTCCCTCCCTTGTCTCCCCTATCTGCCCCCCCCCCCCCTGTTCTTCCAAATTCCATTGAGCACTTATGCAACCCATACATTGACTGCTTTTTTTTATTTGTTTGATCATTATGCTGAAGAAAAAAAAAAAAGGTGCAGAGTGAGAGTAAGGAGATTTCATCCTTGGGATGCGGAGGGACGCTGAGGCAGTGGGGGGTTTGGGGGGGAAGCTGAGGCAGCTTACATATGGAATTAGTATTATGCAGCATGAGGGGTTAATGTATTGTCACTACTGCATTAGTGACCAACCAGTGGCAGTTAATTAACCCCTTTGTGCTGCATTAGTGCAACCAGTGGTAATTAACACTGATACTGGTTGCACTAATGCAGCACAAAGGGGTTAATTAACTGCCACTGGTCGGTCACTAATGCATCAGTGACCAGCAGTGACAATACATTAACCCCTCATGCTGCATAATACTAATACCATTGGTAATTAAATTAACCTCTTGCCAACCCGTCACAATACATATACTGTGACAGGGTGGCAGCGACAGGTGTACGTCGCTACCTGTTTCTGGTGTATGCCCCTCTTCTATCTGTTAAAATTTTTGGGGGAAAAAGTCATTTTCGGTTTCGGTTTTCGGCCAAAGGCATCCTGCATTTTCATTTCGGTGCATCCCTACATTACACTGACACCCGCAGCAGTTCGCAGACGTCAGTGTGAACTGCCGGCGATTCAGGCACGATGCTGGAACCCGCACAGGAATCACACTGGTTCCTGCATCGCACAAGTGTGAACCCAGCCTTAACCTTCCCCCATCCGCGCTACAGCCTATATACGGCTGTAGCGCGGACTCGAATTTTCGGGAGGCCGTTTTTAAACGGCCTCCCAGTGACACGCCCCCCGCGCGCTCCCGCGCGCGCGCTGCGGGTGAAATCTGTGTGATCGTGGTGAATGGCCAATCACAGCGGCCATTCACCACGTGATCGGGCCGTCCAATGAGCGATGATCTCATATGTAAACATATGAGATCATCTCTCATCGCCGGCGCTCCTTCCTCACACGGAGCCTGCAGTGTGAGGAAGGAGGGGGGAGCCTCACAGCGTCGGGGACACAGGAGAATGTAATCAGGGCACCGATCACCAGTGCCCTGATTACTAGAGGTAAAAACACACACACAGTGCCCCCCCATCAGTGCCCACAGTGCCCGCCATCAGTGCCCCCCATCAATGCCCACAATCAGTGCCCATAGTGCTGCTAGTCAGTGCCCATCAGTGCCTGCTCATCTAAGCACTGATGAGCACTGACTGGCAGCACTATGGGCACTGAGTGTGGGCACTGATGGTGCTGCCCATCAGTGCAGCCTATCAGCGCCCATCAGTGCAGCCTATCAGCGCCCATCAGTAAAGGAGAAACATTTATTTTCAAAATTTACTCGCAGAAAATAAGAAAAACTTTTTTTTTTCTTCAAAATTTTTTGTCTTTTTTCTTGTAAAAAATAAAAAACCCAGAGGTGATTAAATACCACCAAAAGAAAGCTCTATTTGTGTGAAAAAAATGATAAAAATTTCATATGGGTACAGTGTAGCATGACCGCGCAATTGTCATTCAAAGTGTGACAGCGCTGAAAGCTGAAAATTGGTCTGGATGGGAAGGGCGTTTAAGTGCACAGAAGGCAAGTGGTTAAAAAGACTGCACAAAAAAAAAAAAAAACAAAACCTCTCTTTTGAAATGCATTGAAAAAACGCAGCAAGAAGGCATCAATAACACACCCGTTATGGTTTTGTTTTTCAGAAAAACCTCATCAAAAACATAAGCACAGTAAAATCGTGGTAAACTCGCAATAAAATTGCCGCAAATTTGTGGTAAAACCACTCAAATCGCGTGCATTTTCAGCACATTTTTATCTTACCAGCAAAATGCCGATAACACCCATTTTTGGCAGCCGAAATTTCGGTGCATCTCAACATCTTACAGTTTTATGGAGCTCTGGGAGCAAAGCCATCACTACACTCCTGGAGCTCTGACAGGAGAAAGGCACACAGCATCGCCAGCCACACCTTCCCTCTGCTCAGTCACAGAAACCTTTGTATTTTGTGAATGAGGTCACAAAGTACACTGTTAACCACTTGCCGACCGCTGCGCAAGTACATATACTGAGGGGGTCAGCCCCTCACAGGCAAAGTGATGTATGGGTACTCGCCTGTGAGGCTCTGGGGAGCAAGCAAGCGCCGCCAGAGGCGCGGTCACGGACCCCCCCCCCGTGTGACCGGCGGACCCGATGTCCACCGGTCACTCGGCGACCGTCGGTGGAGAGGGAAAAAGGCAGGCAGCTAGTGTAAACAAGCCGCCTGTCATCCCGTGTAGGAATAGTGATCATACGGTTCTACTATGTAGGACCGTTGATCACTGTTCCTACACCTCAAGCCACAGCCAATCACAGTTAGGATCACGCCCCTAGGGACACACATAACCCCTCCCCTCTCAAAAAAGTTAACCCCTTCACTGCCAGTGTAATTTGACAGTAACAGTGCATATGTATAGCACTGATTACTGCAGTAATGTCACTGGTAACCCCAAAAGTGTAAAAAATGTCAGTCAAGGGTCCGATCTGTCCGCCGCAATGTCGCAGTCCAGCAAACAAAAATCGCAGATCGCCACCATTACGCGTTAAAAAAAAAAAAAACAACAAAAATGACAAAAATCTTTCCCTTTGTTAGTAAACGCAATAACTTTTGCGCAAACCAATCAAAATACGCTTTTTGCGATTTTTTTTTACCAAACATATGTAGCAGAAAAAATTAAAAAAAACTTTGATTTTTACATTTTTTTGAGGAATTTCATATAAAAAAAAAAGTGAAAAATATTGTTATTTTTGCAAAATTGACGCTGTTTTTTTGTTTATAGCGCAAAAAGTAAAAATCGCACAGGTGATCAAATACCACCAAAAGAAAGCTCTGTTTGTGGGAAAAAAAATTCAAATTTGTTTAGGTACAACGTCGCACGACCGCGCAATTGTCTCGTTAAAGTCACGCAGTGCCGAATCGCAAAATAGGCCCAGGTCAGGAAGGGGGGTAAAATCTTCCGGGGCTTAAGTGGTTAATAGGTAGGAATGAGTTGGGGTGTGGGGGGGGGGGGGGCATGCATTGAGCTTAACCCCTAGTAATCCAGCATCAAGTGGCTGAATACCCTGGGCTCAGGTTTAATGGCCTGGAGCAATAAGAGGTGAAGAATGGAAAAAATATATATAAAAAAACAAAAAAAGATAAAAAAACAACTTCTAGGATTTTAATCAACCAGTTGCAGCAAACCGTAGCTGGTGCCAGAAGAAAAATGGTTACCATCATACAAGTTCCAGTCTGACCCCAAGGGTAGGGCGGGCCATACATGGTTCGGATCTCAGCCAGATCATGCTGAACCAGCCGAGATTTGAACCGTGTATGGGCAAGCTGATCATCAACTTGGGTACAACCAGCATGCAGGGTTTTACCTACGATTAACAGCTAGCGACTGGTATAGCAGCTACCAATCATTGTCTTCTCCTGGTGGGGACAGCTTCCACCACCTTCCTCCACCCCCCTGCTGGGAGAAGACGATGGCCCAGCAGGAGGGATTCCCATCAGCAATGTCTGTGTTGGAGGGAAATTAAGAAAATTTCTTTCCTGCAACCCGCGGTTGCAGGAAAGAAGTTTGCTCAGTGTATGGCCGGCCTAAGAGAACATCTGCTATCTGACAGTGATCAGTAATTCACTTACAGTACAGGACCCTGATTGTCTCTGGGGAGGGGCAGTCTGGCCTTCCTTAGGACTATGCAGCACTGTCCTGAGCTAGAAGGGGGAGAAATGTGTATTTGTTTAATGAAAGGACAGCTGGGACACATGCAAGGATGAAGAATGTGCAAGGCTTCATGCAGGATGGCTGGGTTAATGGAAAGGTTTAGATACACACAGGACAGCCATAATCAGGGATACTCCGGTGTTATTCAAATAAAAAAAAAAAAGTGCTGTCTATACAAAGCAACCACATCCAAGTAATCACTATATACAAGGCTTGACACCAACTGTGGTCTTTACTAATTTATTCAGTTATACTGAATAAAAGGGTAACAATTTCCCACAGTACTCCTGTCAGAATTGTAGGAGGATTGCCGACTATTTGCTACATGTTACAGCCATCTGTAGATTGCTTGCAAAACCCAAAACTCCCCTCAGTGCAGTCCTTTGCGCCCATACCCCCCCCCCTCGGTGCAGTCCTTTGCGCCCATACCCCCCCCCTTGGTGCAGTCCTTTGCGCCCATACCCCCCCCCCCCCCCGGTGCAGTCCTCTGCGCCCATACCCCCCCCCCTCGGTGCAGTCCTCTGCGCCCATACCCCCCCCCCCTCGGTGCAGTCCTCTGCGCCCATACCCCCCCCCCCCCTCGGTGCAGTCCTCTGCTCCCATACCCCCCCCCTCGGTGCAGTCCTTTGCGCCCATACCCCCCCCATCAGTGCAGTCCTTTGCGCCCATACCCCCCCCCCCCCCATCAGTGCAGTCCTTTGCGCCCATACCCCCCCCTCAGTGCAGTCCTTTGCGCCCATACCCCCCCCCTCAGTGCAGTCCTTTGCGCCCATACCCCCCCCCCCTCAGTGCAGTCCTTTGCGCCCATACCCCCCCCCCCCCCTCAGTGCAGTCCTTTGCGCCCATACCCCCCCTCAGTGCAGTCCTTTGCGCCCATACCCTCCCTCAGTGCAGTCCTTTGCGCCCATACCCCCCCTCAGTGCAGTCCTTTGCGCCCATACCCTCCCTCAGTGCAGTCCTTTGCGCCCATACCCCCCCCTCAGTGCAGTCCTTTGCGCCCATACCCCCCCTCAGTGCAGTCCTTTGCGCCCATACCCCCCCTCAGTGCAGTCCTTTGCTCCCATGGCTACTTCTATTCCCTGACACAGATCAGCAGCCAGCACTACACTGCATGCATTAATAACACAATCAGTTTGCACAGCAGATAATGTACTGAAACATTGGCATTGTATACATATAACAGTTATAAGCTGTTAGTAGCAAACAATATTCTGATAAAACAGGACTGCACACACTTCGTTCCCTTTAACCTGACTGGCTCTCTCACACAGGCATTGAAATATAAAATTTAAAAAAAAAAGGACTCAAGCCACTTACTACATACCCCATTCATCTCACATGTACCTGGGTGTGACTCACACTAGGGCTGAAACCACTAAAAATCGACATTACCCCATTCTAAATCAATAATAGTCTACCAATTTCATTATTGATTACTTGGTCAGTCGATTAGCTGGCCTGCATACAGAATTCATACAGCTCATCACACCGTCCATACATGTCAGTGAGTGCCTGAGAACTTGTGAATGTGTGAGGAGCAATGCATTGTGGGACAGTCCTGGGCAGAAGAAGAAAGTGATTTAGAGCCGGTTCACACTGAGGCGACACG